>NW_027671470.1:0-212000 GCF_964165515.1 Mesoplodon bidens
TCCCAGCACTGCACCAGGGCCACAGTGAGAAAACACGCTCCTCAGTGTTTGTCTTGGGAAGCCTCACTGGCCGTCTCTCTAAGCCAAGCAGGCCGTTGACTTTCGAAGCAACCTGAGAAAGGCGCGGTTTGCGCCTGAAACACCCAGAGCCCTTTTATAAGGTGTACGGGCGTCGGAGCCTAAAGCAAGTCAGCGGGGACGTCACGCCACTCGCCGCAGGCAGAACGGCTCTGCTACGAAGGTTCAACGGGGAAGGACAGGGTGCCGCTTCCGACCCTTTGACTGTGGCAGAAACGACACGTACTAGGCACACTGCAACTTTGATATTGGTGACCTAGTGAGAAAAGCACTATTTTCCCCCCTGGAGAGCAGAAGGCCTGTGGTGTCAAATTTCCCTGAGACAGTGCTGTTCTCTGTCTGCTCTTCACAGCTAGAGTGCCTTCACGGAGAGCAGAGTGTCCTTGGAGAAACAGAGAGTGTCCTGTGCATTCCAGGCGGCACCCCAGATCACCCACTGCAAAAGGGAAATCTACACCTCTCTCCACGGTTCAAAGGATCGAACGGATGGCCCATTCACACATCGAGGCGTTCAGCGGTTTTTCCACAGCCTTCTGGAGAAGTACTGCTGGATCTCTAGTATGCTTTTCCTATGGCACCCACGTCCTCACTGCGTCCCAGGGAACAACGCTGTGTACAGGAAAACACTTCCTGGCTGACTGAGCAGCACCATGCTACCTCAGGCCTCCGGATCACCTCTTTGAAAGCAGAGTGAAAGGCAACCCTCTGCTTTTTATCCAGAGAGCTCGATGGCCAAAACATTCAACGGACTCTCTGAACACAGCACTAACTGCTCTTTTGTAGGTGACATGTCAGGGGATCTCAGGGCAGAGCGTGAGCTGCAAGGAAAACACACTTCCCTAAGTGTCCGTTCTGGGTGCACTTACTTTGCGGATCTCTCTCTATGCCACGCACAAACTAGAGAGGCCCTGCAGTTTTCCAAATGTAGATAGATTCGCCTGAACACTACTACGCTTCGAGAAGCTGCGAGGACACGTCGCAACCTCCCCAAAGCTTTACGTCCCATAGAGCAGCCACACGTTGCACATCACAACTTCCTCGGGTTCGAACTTCATCCGGGAAGGGGCCAGAGTGCCCCCTTCTGTCTGTTTTGGCTCGCTGGAAACTGATCGTACTCGGGCAGTTTGGAACGTTCAGTTTGGCCATGTATGTGCATGGCAGCACGTCCCAGCTGTAAGGAGGACCGCTGCAGCCTCCACGCCGCCTGAAATAGAGTGCTGCTGCCAGTCTCACGTCCTGGAATGTCCTATGTAGGAAAAGGGCGTTTCCCTGAGGGCAATACGGTGCTCCCAGTTCCCTGCAAGAGGCATGGGAAAGGCGCCAATGCCTAAAGGGAAAACGACACTGCCTGCCAGGCTCATAGTAAGGTCCATGTATTGCATTTGGAAGATTGGGCATACATCATTGGCCAGGAAAACCTAGTCCACGGAGTGCCTTCCCGTTAGTGAGCTTCTCGGAACTCTGGGAATACTGCGTCCTCCGCACCTCCCATGAAAGAACACTGAGACCTGAGGATCCCTTCCTGGGCGACTTCACAACCCTCAGGGATCTTGGGCCTCCGGGCATCTCTCCCTTAACGCCGAGTGAAAAGCAGCACACTGCTTTCTTCGTTGGAGAGCTAAGTGTCTGAGCTTTCTAAAGTCCACCCAAACACGGGTCCAGCAGGTCTTTTAAGTGTACGGCCAGGGGCTCACAGCACTGCACCAGGGCCACAGTGAGAAAACACGCTCCTCAGTGTTTGTCTTGGGAAGCCTCACTGGCCGTCTCTCTAAGCCAAGCAGGCCGTTGACTTTCGAAGCAACCTGAGAAAGGCGCGGTTTGCGCCTGAAACACCCAGAGCCCTTTTATAAGGTGTACGGGCGTCGGAGCCTAAAGCAAGTCAGCGGGGACGTCACGCCACTCGCCGCAGGCAGAACGGCTCTGCTACGAAGGTTCAACGGGGAAGGACAGGGTGCCGCTTCCGACCCTTTGACTGTGGCAGAAACGACACGTACTAGGCACACTGCAACTTTGATATTGGTGACCTAGTGAGAAAAGCACTATTTTCCCCCCTGGAGAGCAGAAGGCCTGTGGTGTCAAATTTCCCTGAGACAGTGCTGTTCTCTGTCTGCTCTTCACAGCTAGAGTGCCTTCACGGAGAGCAGAGTGTCCTTGGAGAAACAGAGAGTGTCCTGTGCATTCCAGGCGGCACCCCAGATCACCCACTGCAAAAGGGAAATCTACACCTCTCTCCACGGTTCAAAGGATCGATCGGATGGCCCATTCACACATCGAGGCGTTCAGCGGTTTTTCCACAGCCTTCTGGAGAAGTACTGCTGGATCTCTAGTATGCTTTTCCTATGGCACCCACGTCCTCACTGCGTCCCAGGGAACAACACTCTGTAGAGGAAAACACTTCCTGGCTGACTGAGCAGCACCATGCTACCTAAGGCCTCCGGATCACCACTCTCAAAGCAGAGTGAAAGGCAAACCTCTGCTTTTTCTCCACAGAGCTCGATGGCCAAAACATTCAACGGACTCTCTGAACACAGCACTAACTGCTCTTTTGTAGGTGACATGTCAGGGGATCTCAGGGCAGAGCGTGAGCTGCAAGGAAAACACACTTCCCTAAGTGTCCGTTCCGGGTGCACTTACTTGGCGGATCTCTCTCTATGCCACGCACAAACTAGAGAGGCCCTGCAGTTTTCCAAATGTAGATAGATTCGCCTGAACACTACTACGCTTCGAGAAGCTGCGAGGACACGTCGCAACCTCCCCAAAGCTTTACGTCCCATAGACCAGCCACACGTTGCACATCACAACTTCCTCGGGTTCGAACTTCATCCGAGAAGGGGCCAAAGTGCCTCTTTCTGTCTGTTTTGGCTCGCTGGAAACTGATCGTACTCGGGCAGTTTGGAACGTTCAGATTGGCCATGTATGTGCATGGCGGCACGTCCCAGCTGTAAGGAGGACCGCTGCAGCCTCCACGCCGCCTGAAATAGAGTGCTGCTGCCAGTCTCACGTCCTGGAATGCCCTACATAGAAAAAGGGCGTTTCCCTGAGGGCAATACGGTGCTTCCAGTTCCATGCAAGAGGCATGGGAAAGGCGCCAATACCTAAAGGGAAAACGACACTGCCTGCCAGGCTCATAGTAAGGTCCATGTATTGCATTTGGAAGATTGGGCATACATCATTGGCCAGGAAAACCTAGTCCACGGAGTGCCTTCCCGTTAGTGAGCTTCTCGGAACTCTGGGAATACTGCGTCCTCCGCACCTCCCATGAAAGAACACTGAGACCTGAGGATCCCTTCCTGGGCGACTTCACAACCCTCAGGGATCTTGGGCCTCCGGGCATCTCTCCCTTAACGCCGAGTGAAAAGCAGCACACTGCTTTCTTCGTTGGAGAGCTAAGTGTCTGAGCTTTCTAAAGTCCACCCAAACACGGGTCCAGCAGGTCTTTTAAGTGTACGGCCAGGGGCTCACAGCACTGCACCAGGGCCACAGTGAGAAAACACGCTCCTCAGTGTTTGTCTTGGGAAGCCTCACTGGCCGTCTCTCTAAGCCAAGCAGGCCGTTGACTTTCGAAGCAACCTGAGAAAGGCGCGGTTTGCGCCTGAAACACCCAGAGCCCTTTTATAAGGTGTACGGGCGTCGGAGCCTAAAGCAAGTCAGCGGGGACGTCACGCCACTCGCCGCAGGCAGAACGGCTCTGCTACGAAGGTTCAACGGGGAAGGACAGGGTGCCGCTTCCGACCCTTTGACTGTGGCAGAAACGACACGTACTAGGCACACTGCAACTTTGATATTGGTGACCTAGTGAGAAAAGCACTATTTTCCCCCCTGGAGAGCAGAAGGCCTGTGGTGTCAAATTTCCCTGAGACAGTGCTGTTCTCTGTCTGCTCTTCACAGCTAGAGTGCCTTCACGGAGAGCAGAGTGTCCTTGGAGAAACAGAGAGTGTCCTGTGCATTCCAGGCGGCACCCCAGATCACCCACTGCAAAAGGGAAATCTACACCTCTCTCCACGGTTCAAAGGATCGATCGGATGGCCCATTCACACATCGAGGCGTTCAGCGGTTTTTCCACAGCCTTCTGGAGAAGTACTGCTGGATCTCTAGTATGCTTTTCCTATGGCACCCACGTCCTCACTGCGTCCCAGGGAACAACGCTGTGTACAGGAAAACACTTCCTGGCTGACTGAGCAGCACCATGCTACCTCAGGCCTCCGGATCACCTCTTTGAAAGCAGAGTGAAAGGCAACCCTCTGCTTTTTATCCAGAGAGCTCGATGGCCAAAACATTCAACGGACTCTCTGAACACAGCACTAACTGCTCTTTTGTAGGTGACATGTCAGGGGATCTCAGGGCAGAGCGTGAGCTGCAAGGAAAACACACTTCCCTAAGTGTCCGTTCTGGGTGCACTTACTTTGCGGATCTCTCTCTATGCCACGCACAAACTAGAGAGGCCCTGCAGTTTTCCAAATGTAGATAGATTCGCCTGAACACTACTACGCTTCGAGAAGCTGCGAGGACACGTCGCAACCTCCCCAAAGCTTTACGTCCCATAGACCAGCCACACGTTGCACATCACAACTTCCTCGGGTTCGAACTTCATCCGGGAAGGGGCCAGAGTGCCCCCTTCTGTCTGTTTTGGCTCGCTGGAAACTGATCGTACTCGGGCAGTTTGGAACGTTCAGTTTGGCCATGTATGTGCATGGCAGCACGTCCCAGCTGTAAGGAGGACCGCTGCAGCCTCCACGCCGCCTGAAATAGAGTGCTGCTGCCAGTCTCACGTCCTGGAATGTCCTATGTAGGAAAAGGGCGTTTCCCTGAGGGCAATACGGTGCTCCCAGTTCCCTGCAAGAGGCATGGGAAAGGCGCCAATGCCTAAAGGGAAAACGACACTGCCTGCCAGGCTCATAGTAAGGTCCATGTATTGCATTTGGAAGATTGGGCATACATCATTGGCCAGGAAAACCTAGTCCACGGAGTGCCTTCCCGTTAGTGAGCTTCTCGGAACTCTGGGAATACTGCGTCCTCCGCACCTCCCATGAAAGAACACTGAGACCTGAGGATCCCTTCCTGGGCGACTTCACAACCCTCAGGGATCTTGGGCCTCCGGGCATCTCTCCCTTAACGCCGAGTGAAAAGCAGCACACTGCTTTCTTCGTTGGAGAGCTAAGTGTCTGAGCTTTCTAAAGTCCACCCAAACACGGGTCCAGCAGGTCTTTTAAGTGTACGGCCAGGGGCTCACAGCACTGCACCAGGGCCACAGTGAGAAAACACGCTCCTCAGTGTTTGTCTTGGGAAGCCTCACTGGCCGTCTCTCTAAGCCAAGCAGGCCGTTGACTTTCGAAGCAACCTGAGAAAGGCGCGGTTTGCGCCTGAAACACCCAGAGCCCTTTTATAAGGTGTACGGGCGTCGGAGCCTAAAGCAAGTCAGCGGGGACGTCACGCCACTCGCCGCAGGCAGAACGGCTCTGCTACGAAGGTTCAACGGGGAAGGACAGGGTGCCGCTTCCGACCCTTTGACTGTGGCAGAAACGACACGTACTAGGCACACTGCAACTTTGATATTGGTGACCTAGTGAGAAAAGCACTATTTTCCCCCCTGGAGAGCAGAAGGCCTGTGGTGTCAAATTTCCCTGAGACAGTGCTGTTCTCTGTCTGCTCTTCACAGCTAGAGTGCCTTCACGGAGAGCAGAGTGTCCTTGGAGAAACAGAGAGTGTCCTGTGCATTCCAGGCGGCACCCCAGATCACCCACTGCAAAAGGGAAATCTACACCTCTCTCCACGGTTCAAAGGATCGATCGGATGGCCCATTCACACATCGAGGCGTTCAGCGGTTTTTCCACAGCCTTCTGGAGAAGTACTGCTGGATCTCTAGTATGCTTTTCCTATGGCACCCACGTCCTCACTGCGTCCCAGGGAACAACACTGTGTAGAGGAAAACACTTCCTGGCTGACTGAGCAGCACCATGCTACCTCAGGCCTCCGGATCACCTCTTTGAAAGCAGAGTGAAAGGCAACCCTCTGCTTTTTATCCAGAGAGCTCGATGGCCAAAACATTCAACGGACTCTCTGAACACAGCACTAACTGCTCTTTTGTAGGTGACATGTCAGGGGATCTCAGGGCAGAGCGTGAGCTGCAAGGAAAACACACTTCCCTAAGTGTCCGTTCTGGGTGCACTTACTTTGCGGATCTCTCTCTATGCCACGCACAAACTAGAGAGGCCCTGCAGTTTTCCAAATGTAGATAGATTCGCCTGAACACTACTACGCTTCGAGAAGCTGCGAGGACACGTCGCAACCTCCCCAAAGCTTTACGTCCCATAGACCAGCCACACGTTGCACATCACAACTTCCTCGGGTTCGAACTTCATCCGGGAAGGGGCCAGAGTGCCCCCTTCTGTCTGTTTTGGCTCGCTGGAAACTGATCGTACTCGGGCAGTTTGGAACGTTCAGATTGGCCATGTATGTGCATGGCAGCACGTCCCAGCTGTAAGGAGGACCGCTGCAGCCTCCACGCCGCCTGAAATAGAGTGCTGCTGCCAGTCTCACGTCCTGGAATGTCCTATGTAGGAAAAGGGCGTTTCCCTGAGGGCAATACGGTGCTCCCAGTTCCCTGCAAGAGGCATGGGAAAGGCGCCAATGCCTAAAGGGAAAACGACACTGCCTGCCAGGCTCATAGTAAGGTCCATGTATTGCATTTGGAAGATTGGGCATACATCATTGGCCAGGAAAACCTAGTCCACGGAGTGCCTTCCCGTTAGTGAGC
Source organism: Mesoplodon bidens (assembly GCF_964165515.1). NCBI lineage: Eukaryota > Metazoa > Chordata > Mammalia > Artiodactyla > Ziphiidae > Mesoplodon > Mesoplodon bidens. Next base: position 6,833 of record NW_027671470.1, read on the forward strand.
TTCTCGGAACTCTGGGAATACTGCGTCCTCCGCACCTCCCATGAAAGAACACTGAGACCTGAGGATCCCTTCCTGGGCGACTTCACAACCCTCAGGGATCTTGGGCCTCCGGGCATCTCTCCCTTAACGCCGAGTGAAAAGCAGCACACTGCTTTCTTCGTTGGAGAGCTAAGTGTCTGAGCTTTCTAAAGTCCACCCAAACACGGGTCCAGAAGGTCTTTTAAGTGTACGGCCAGGGGCTCACAGCACTGCACCAGGGCCACAGTGAGAAAACACGCTCCTCAGTGTTTGTCTTGGGAAGCCTCACTGGCCGTCTCTCTAAGCCAAGCAGGCCGTTGACTTTCGAAGCAACCTGAGAAAGGCGCGGTTTGCGCCTGAAACACCCAGAGCCCTTTTATAAGGTGTACGGGCGTCGGAGCCTAAAGCAAGTCAGCGGGGACGTCACGCCACTCGCCGCAGGCAGAACGGCTCTGCTACGAAGGTTCAACGGGGAAGGACAGGGTGCCGCTTCCGACCCTTTGACTGTGGCAGAAACGACACGTACTAGGCACACTGCAACTTTGATATTGGTGACCTAGTGAGAAAAGCACTATTTTCCCCCCTGGAGAGCAGAAGGCCTGTGGTGTCAAATTTCCCTGAGACAGTGCTGTTCTCTGTCTGCTCTTCACAGCTAGAGTGCCTTCACGGAGAGCAGAGTGTCCTTGGAGAAACAGAGAGTGTCCTGTGCATTCCAGGCGGCACCCCAGATCACCCACTGCAAAAGGGAAATCTACACCTCTCTCCACGGTTCAAAGGATCGATCGGATGGCCCATTCACACATCGAGGCGTTCAGCGGTTTTTCCACAGCCTTCTGGAGAAGTACTGCTGGATCTCTAGTATGCTTTTCCTATGGCACCCACGTCCTCACTGCGTCCCAGGGAACACCACTGTGTAGAGGAAAACACTTCCTGGCTGACTGAGCAGCACCATGCTACCTCAGGCCTCCGGATCACCACTCTCAAAGCAGAGTGAAAGGCAAACCTCTGCGTTTTCTCCACAGAGCTCGATGGCCAAAACATTCAACGGACTCTCTGAACACAGCACTAACTGCTCTTTTGTAGGTGACATGTCAGGGGATCTCAGGGCAGAGCGTGAGCTGCAAGGAAAACACACTTCCCTAAGTGTCCGTTCCGGGTGCACTTACTTGGCGGATCTCTCTCTATGCCACGCACAAACTAGAGAGGCCCTGCAGTTTTCCAAATGTAGATAGATTCGCCTGAACACTACTACGCTTCGAGAAGCTGCGAGGACACGTCGCAACCTCCCCAAAGCTTTACGTCCCATAGACCAGCCACACGTTGCACATCACAACTTCCTCGGGTTCGAACTTCATCCGGGAAGGGGCCAGAGTGCCCCCTTCTGTCTGTTTTGGCTCGCTGGAAACTGATCGTACTCGGGCAGTTTGGAACGTTCAGTTTGGCCATGTATGTGCATGGCAGCACGTCCCAGCTGTAAGGAGGACCGCTGCAGCCTCCACGCCGCCTGAAATAGAGTGCTGCTGCCAGTCTCACGTCCTGGAATGTCCTATGTAGGAAAAGGGCGTTTCCCTGAGGGCAATACGGTGCTCCCAGTTCCCTGCAAGAGGCATGGGAAAGGCGCCAATGCCTAAAGGGAAAACGACACTGCCTGCCAGGCTCATAGTAAGGTCCATGTATTGCATTTGGAAGATTGGGCATACATCATTGGCCAGGAAAACCTAGTCCACGGAGTGCCTTCCCGTTAGTGAGCTTCTCGGAACTCTGGGAATACTGCGTCCTCCGCACCTCCCATGAAAGAACACTGAGACCTGAGGATCCCTTCCTGGGCGACTTCACAACCCTCAGGGATCTTGGGCCTCCGGGCATCTCTCCCTTAACGCCGAGTGAAAAGCAGCACACTGCTTTCTTCGTTGGAGAGCTAAGTGTCTGAGCTTTCTAAAGTCCACCCAAACACGGGTCCAGCAGGTCTTTTAAGTGTACGGCCAGGGGCTCACAGCACTGCACCAGGGCCACAGTGAGAAAACACGCTCCTCAGTGTTTGTCTTGGGAAGCCTCACTGGCCGTCTCTCTAAGCCAAGCAGGCCGTTGACTTTCGAAGCAACCTGAGAAAGGCGCGGTTTGCGCCTGAAACACCCAGAGCCCTTTTATAAGGTGTACGGGCGTCGGAGCCTAAAGCAAGTCAGCGGGGACGTCACGCCACTCGCCGCAGGCAGAACGGCTCTGCTACGAAGGTTCAACGGGGAAGGACAGGGTGCCGCTTCCGACCCTTTGACTGTGGCAGAAACGACACGTACTAGGCACACTGCAACTTTGATATTGGTGACCTAGTGAGAAAAGCACTATTTTCCCCCCTGGAGAGCAGAAGGCCTGTGGTGTCAAATTTCCCTGAGACAGTGCTGTTCTCTGTCTGCTCTTCACAGCTAGAGTGCCTTCACGGAGAGCAGAGTGTCCTTGGAGAAACAGAGAGTGTCCTGTGCATTCCAGGCGGCACCCCAGATCACCCACTGCAAAAGGGAAATCTACACCTCTCTCCACGGTTCAAAGGATCGATCGGATGGCCCATTCACACATCGAGGCGTTCAGCGGTTTTTCCACAGCCTTCTGGAGAAGTACTGCTGGATCTCTAGTATGCTTTTCCTATGGCACCCACGTCCTCACTGCGTCCCAGGGAACAACGCTGTGTACAGGAAAACACTTCCTGGCTGACTGAGCAGCACCATGCTACCTCAGGCCTCCGGATCACCTCTTTGAAAGCAGAGTGAAAGGCAACCCTCTGCTTTTTATCCAGAGAGCTCGATGGCCAAAACATTCAACGGACTCTCTGAACACAGCACTAACTGCTCTTTTGTAGGTGACATGTCAGGGGATCTCAGGGCAGAGCGTGAGCTGCAAGGAAAACACACTTCCCTAAGTGTCCGTTCTGGGTGCACTTACTTTGCGGATCTCTCTCTATGCCACGCACAAACTAGAGAGGCCCTGCAGTTTTCCAAATGTAGATAGATTCGCCTGAACACTACTACGCTTCGAGAAGCTGCGAGGACACGTCGCAACCTCCCCAAAGCTTTACGTCCCATAGACCAGCCACACGTTGCACATCACAACTTCCTCGGGTTCGAACTTCATCCGGGAAGGGGCCAGAGTGCCCCCTTCTGTCTGTTTTGGCTCGCTGGAAACTGATCGTACTCGGGCAGTTTGGAACGTTCAGATTGGCCATGTATGTGCATGGCAGCACGTCCCAGCTGTAAGGAGGACCGCTGCAGCCTCCACGCCGCCTGAAATAGAGTGCTGCTGCCAGTCTCACGTCCTGGAATGTCCTATGTAGGAAAAGGGCGTTTCCCTGAGGGCAATACGGTGCTCCCAGTTCCCTGCAAGAGGCATGGGAAAGGCGCCAATGCCTAAAGGGAAAACGACACTGCCTGCCAGGCTCATAGTAAGGTCCATGTATTGCATTTGGAAGATTGGGCATACATCATTGGCCAGGAAAACCTAGTCCACGGAGTGCCTTCCCGTTAGTGAGCTTCTCGGAACTCTGGGAATACTGCGTCCTCCGCACCTCCCATGAAAGAACACTGAGACCTGAGGATCCCTTCCTGGGCGACTTCACAACCCTCAGGGATCTTGGGCCTCCGGGCATCTCTCCCTTAACGCCGAGTGAAAAGCAGCACACTGCTTTCTTCGTTGGAGAGCTAAGTGTCTGAGCTTTCTAAAGTCCACCCAAACACGGGTCCAGAAGGTCTTTTAAGTGTACGGCCAGGGGCTCACAGCACTGCACCAGGGCCACAGTGAGAAAACACGCTCCTCAGTGTTTGTCTTGGGAAGCCTCACTGGCCGTCTCTCTAAGCCAAGCAGGCCGTTGACTTTCGAAGCAACCTGAGAAAGGCGCGGTTTGCGCCTGAAACACCCAGAGCCCTTTTATAAGGTGTACGGGCGTCGGAGCCTAAAGCAAGTCAGCGGGGACGTCACGCCACTCGCCGCAGGCAGAACGGCTCTGCTACGAAGGTTCAACGGGGAAGGACAGGGTGCCGCTTCCGACCCTTTGACTGTGGCAGAAACGACACGTACTAGGCACACTGCAACTTTGATATTGGTGACCTAGTGAGAAAAGCACTATTTTCCCCCCTGGAGAGCAGAAGGCCTGTGGTGTCAAATTTCCCTGAGACAGTGCTGTTCTCTGTCTGCTCTTCACAGCTAGAGTGCCTTCACGGAGAGCAGAGTGTCCTTGGAGAAACAGAGAGTGTCCTGTGCATTCCAGGCGGCACCCCAGATCACCCACTGCAAAAGGGAAATCTACACCTCTCTCCACGGTTCAAAGGATCGATCGGATGGCCCATTCACACATCGAGGCGTTCAGCGGTTTTTCCACAGCCTTCTGGAGAAGTACTGCTGGATCTCTAGTATGCTTTTCCTATGGCACCCACGTCCTCACTGCGTCCCAGGGAACACCACTGTGTAGAGGAAAACACTTCCTGGCTGACTGAGCAGCACCATGCTACCTCAGGCCTCCGGATCACCACTCTCAAAGCAGAGTGAAAGGCAAACCTCTGCGTTTTCTCCACAGAGCTCGATGGCCAAAACATTCAACGGACTCTCTGAACACAGCACTAACTGCTCTTTTGTAGGTGACATGTCAGGGGATCTCAGGGCAGAGCGTGAGCTGCAAGGAAAACACACTTCCCTAAGTGTCCGTTCCGGGTGCACTTACTTGGCGGATCTCTCTCTATGCCACGCACAAACTAGAGAGGCCCTGCAGTTTTCCAAATGTAGATAGATTCGCCTGAACACTACTACGCTTCGAGAAGCTGCGAGGACACGTCGCAACCTCCCCAAAGCTTTACGTCCCATAGACCAGCCACACGTTGCACATCACAACTTCCTCGGGTTCGAACTTCATCCGGGAAGGGGCCAGAGTGCCCCCTTCTGTCTGTTTTGGCTCGCTGGAAACTGATCGTACTCGGGCAGTTTGGAACGTTCAGTTTGGCCATGTATGTGCATGGCAGCACGTCCCAGCTGTAAGGAGGACCGCTGCAGCCTCCACGCCGCCTGAAATAGAGTGCTGCTGCCAGTCTCACGTCCTGGAATGTCCTATGTAGGAAAAGGGCGTTTCCCTGAGGGCAATACGGTGCTCCCAGTTCCCTGCAAGAGGCATGGGAAAGGCGCCAATGCCTAAAGGGAAAACGACACTGCCTGCCAGGCTCATAGTAAGGTCCATGTATTGCATTTGGAAGATTGGGCATACATCATTGGCCAGGAAAACCTAGTCCACGGAGTGCCTTCCCGTTAGTGAGCTTCTCGGAACTCTGGGAATACTGCGTCCTCCGCACCTCCCATGAAAGAACACTGAGACCTGAGGATCCCTTCCTGGGCGACTTCACAACCCTCAGGGATCTTGGGCCTCCGGGCATCTCTCCCTTAACGCCGAGTGAAAAGCAGCACACTGCTTTCTTCGTTGGAGAGCTAAGTGTCTGAGCTTTCTAAAGTCCACCCAAACACGGGTCCAGCAGGTCTTTTAAGTGTACGGCCAGGGGCTCACAGCACTGCACCAGGGCCACAGTGAGAAAACACGCTCCTCAGTGTTTGTCTTGGGAAGCCTCACTGGCCGTCTCTCTAAGCCAAGCAGGCCGTTGACTTTCGAAACAACCTGAGAAAGGCGCGGTTTGCGCCTGAAACACCCAGAGCCCTTTTATAAGGTGTACGGGCGTCGGAGCCTAAAGCAAGTCAGCGGGGACGTCACGCCACTCGCCGCAGGCAGAACGGCTCTGCTACGAAGGTTCAACGGGGAAGGACAGGGTGCCGCTTCCGACCCTTTGACTGTGGCAGAAACGACACGTACTAGGCACACTGCAACTTTGATATTGGTGACCTAGTGAGAAAAGCACTATTTTCCCCCCTGGAGAGCAGAAGGCCTGTGGTGTCAAATTTCCCTGAGACAGTGCTGTTCTCTGTCTGCTCTTCACAGCTAGAGTGCCTTCACGGAGAGCAGAGTGTCCTTGGAGAAACAGAGAGTGTCCTGTGCATTCCAGGCGGCACCCCAGATCACCCACTGCAAAAGGGAAATCTACACCTCTCTCCACGGTTCAAAGGATCGATCGGATGGCCCATTCACACATCGAGGCGTTCAGCGGTTTTTCCACAGCCTTCTGGAGAAGTACTGCTGGATCTCTAGTATGCTTTTCCTATGGCACCCACGTCCTCACTGCGTCCCAGGGAACAACGCTGTGTACAGGAAAACACTTCCTGGCTGACTGAGCAGCACCATGCTACCTCAGGCCTCCGGATCACCTCTTTGAAAGCAGAGTGAAAGGCAACCCTCTGCTTTTTATCCAGAGAGCTCGATGGCCAAAACATTCAACGGACTCTCTGAACACAGCACTAACTGCTCTTTTGTAGGTGACATGTCAGGGGATCTCAGGGCAGAGCGTGAGCTGCAAGGAAAACACACTTCCCTAAGTGTCCGTTCTGGGTGCACTTACTTTGCGGATCTCTCTCTATGCCACGCACAAACTAGAGAGGCCCTGCAGTTTTCCAAATGTAGATAGATTCGCCTGAACACTACTACGCTTCGAGAAGCTGCGAGGACACGTCGCAACCTCCCCAAAGCTTTACGTCCCATAGACCAGCCACACGTTGCACATCACAACTTCCTCGGGTTCGAACTTCATCCGGGAAGGGGCCAGAGTGCCCCCTTCTGTCTGTTTTGGCTCGCTGGAAACTGATCGTACTCGGGCAGTTTGGAACGTTCAGTTTGGCCATGTATGTGCATGGCAGCACGTCCCAGCTGTAAGGAGGACCGCTGCAGCCTCCACGCCGCCTGAAATAGAGTGCTGCTGCCAGTCTCACGTCCTGGAATGTCCTATGTAGGAAAAGGGCGTTTCCCTGAGGGCAATACGGTGCTCCCAGTTCCCTGCAAGAGGCATGGGAAAGGCGCCAATGCCTAAAGGGAAAACGACACTGCCTGCCAGGCTCATAGTAAGGTCCATGTATTGCATTTGGAAGATTGGGCATACATCATTGGCCAGGAAAACCTAGTCCACGGAGTGCCTTCCCGTTAGTGAGCTTCTCGGAACTCTGGGAATACTGCGTCCTCCGCACCTCCCATGAAAGAACACTGAGACCTGAGGATCCCTTCCTGGGCGACTTCACAACCCTCAGGGATCTTGGGCCTCCGGGCATCTCTCCCTTAACGCCGAGTGAAAAGCAGCACACTGCTTTCTTCGTTGGAGAGCTAAGTGTCTGAGCTTTCTAAAGTCCACCCAAACACGGGTCCAGCAGGTCTTTTAAGTGTACGGCCAGGGGCTCACAGCACTGCACCAGGGCCACAGTGAGAAAACACGCTCCTCAGTGTTTGTCTTGGGAAGCCTCACTGGCCGTCTCTCTAAGCCAAGCAGGCCGTTGACTTTCGAAACAACCTGAGAAAGGCGCGGTTTGCGCCTGAAACACCCAGAGCCCTTTTATAAGGTGTACGGGCGTCGGAGCCTAAAGCAAGTCAGCGGGGACGTCACGCCACTCGCCGCAGGCAGAACGGCTCTGCTACGAAGGTTCAACGGGGAAGGACAGGGTGCCGCTTCCGACCCTTTGACTGTGGCAGAAACGACACGTACTAGGCACACTGCAACTTTGATATTGGTGACCTAGTGAGAAAAGCACTATTTTCCCCCCTGGAGAGCAGAAGGCCTGTGGTGTCAAATTTCCCTGAGACAGTGCTGTTCTCTGTCTGCTCTTCACAGCTAGAGTGCCTTCACGGAGAGCAGAGTGTCCTTGGAGAAACAGAGAGTGTCCTGTGCATTCCAGGCGGCACCCCAGATCACCCACTGCAAAAGGGAAATCTACACCTCTCTCCACGGTTCAAAGGATCGATCGGATGGCCCATTCACACATCGAGGCGTTCAGCGGTTTTTCCACAGCCTTCTGGAGAAGTACTGCTGGATCTCTAGTATGCTTTTCCTATGGCACCCACGTCCTCACTGCGTCCCAGGGAACAACGCTGTGTACAGGAAAACACTTCCTGGCTGACTGAGCAGCACCATGCTACCTCAGGCCTCCGGATCACCTCTTTGAAAGCAGAGTGAAAGGCAACCCTCTGCTTTTTATCCAGAGAGCTCGATGGCCAAAACATTCAACGGACTCTCTGAACACAGCACTAACTGCTCTTTTGTAGGTGACATGTCAGGGGATCTCAGGGCAGAGCGTGAGCTGCAAGGAAAACACACTTCCCTAAGTGTCCGTTCTGGGTGCACTTACTTTGCGGATCTCTCTCTATGCCACGCACAAACTAGAGAGGCCCTGCAGTTTTCCAAATGTAGATAGATTCGCCTGAACACTACTACGCTTCGAGAAGCTGCGAGGACACGTCGCAACCTCCCCAAAGCTTTACGTCCCATAGACCAGCCACACGTTGCACATCACAACTTCCTCGGGTTCGAACTTCATCCGGGAAGGGGCCAGAGTGCCCCCTTCTGTCTGTTTTGGCTCGCTGGAAACTGATCGTACTCGGGCAGTTTGGAACGTTCAGATTGGCCATGTATGTGCATGGCAGCACGTCCCAGCTGTAAGGAGGACCGCTGCAGCCTCCACGCCGCCTGAAATAGAGTGCTGCTGCCAGTCTCACGTCCTGGAATGTCCTATGTAGGAAAAGGGCGTTTCCCTGAGGGCAATACGGTGCTCCCAGTTCCCTGCAAGAGGCATGGGAAAGGCGCCAATGCCTAAAGGGAAAACGACACTGCCTGCCAGGCTCATAGTAAGGTCCATGTATTGCATTTGGAAGATTGGGCATACATCATTGGCCAGGAAAACCTAGTCCACGGAGTGCCTTCCCGTTAGTGAGCTTCTCGGAACTCTGGGAATACTGCGTCCTCCGCACCTCCCATGAAAGAACACTGAGACCTGAGGATCCCTTCCTGGGCGACTTCACAACCCTCAGGGATCTTGGGCCTCCGGGCATCTCTCCCTTAACGCCGAGTGAAAAGCAGCACACTGCTTTCTTCGTTGGAGAGCTAAGTGTCTGAGCTTTCTAAAGTCCACCCAAACACGGGTCCAGCAGGTCTTTTAAGTGTACGGCCAGGGGCTCACAGCACTGCACCAGGGCCACAGTGAGAAAACACGCTCCTCAGTGTTTCTCTTGGGAAGCCTCACTGGCCGTCTCTCTAAGCCAAGCAGGCCGTTGACTTTCGAAGCAACCTGAGAAAGGCGCGGTTTGCGCCTGAAACACCCAGAGCCCTTTTATAAGGTGTACGGGCGTCGGAGCCTAAAGCAAGTCAGCGGGGACGTCACGCCACTCGCCGCAGGCAGAACGGCTCTGCTACGAAGGTTCAACGGGGAAGGACAGGGTGCCGCTTCCGACCCTTTGACTGTGGCAGAAACGACACGTACTAGGCACACTGCAACTTTGATATTGGTGACCTAGTGAGAAAAGCACTATTTTCCCCCCTGGAGAGCAGAAGGCCTGTGGTGTCAAATTTCCCTGAGACAGTGCTGTTCTCTGTCTGCTCTTCACAGCTAGAGTGCCTTCACGGAGAGCAGAGTGTCCTTGGAGAAACAGAGAGTGTCCTGTGCATTCCAGGCGGCACCCCAGATCACCCACTGCAAAAGGGAAATCTACACCTCTCTCCACGGTTCAAAGGATCGATCGGATGGCCCATTCACACATCGAGGCGTTCAGCGGTTTTTCCACAGCCTTCTGGAGAAGTACTGCTGGATCTCTAGTATGCTTTTCCTATGGCACCCACGTCCTCACTGCGTCCCAGGGAACAACACTGTGTAGAGGAAAACACTTCCTGGCTGACTGAGCAGCACCATGCTACCTCAGGCCTCCGGATCACCACTCTCAAAGCAGAGTGAAAGGCAAACCTCTGCGTTTTCTCCACAGAGCTCGATGGCCAAAACATTCAACGGACTCTCTGAACACAGCACTAACTGCTCTTTTGTAGGTGACATGTCAGGGGATCTCAGGGCAGAGCGTGAGCTGCAAGGAAAACACACTTCCCTAAGTGTCCGTTCCGGGTGCACTTACTTGGCGGATCTCTCTCTATGCCACGCACAAACTAGAGAGGCCCTGCAGTTTTCCAAATGTAGATAGATTCGCCTGAACACTACTACGCTTCGAGAAGCTGCGAGGACACGTCGCAACCTCCCCAAAGCTTTACGTCCCATAGACCAGCCACACGTTGCACATCACAACTTCCTCGGGTTCGAACTTCATCCGGGAAGGGGCCAGAGTGCCCCCTTCTGTCTGTTTTGGCTCGCTGGAAACTGATCGTACTCGGGCAGTTTGGAACGTTCAGTTTGGCCATGTATGTGCATGGCAGCACGTCCCAGCTGTAAGGAGGACCGCTGCAGCCTCCACGCCGCCTGAAATAGAGTGCTGCTGCCAGTCTCACGTCCTGGAATGTCCTATGTAGGAAAAGGGCGTTTCCCTGAGGGCAATACGGTGCTCCCAGTTCCCTGCAAGAGGCATGGGAAAGGCGCCAATGCCTAAAGGGAAAACGACACTGCCTGCCAGGCTCATAGTAAGGTCCATGTATTGCATTTGGAAGATTGGGCATACATCATTGGCCAGGAAAACCTAGTCCACGGAGTGCCTTCCCGTTAGTGAGCTTCTCGGAACTCTGGGAATACTGCGTCCTCCGCACCTCCCATGAAAGAACACTGAGACCTGAGGATCCCTTCCTGGGCGACTTCACAACCCTCAGGGATCTTGGGCCTCCGGGCATCTCTCCCTTAACGCCGAGTGAAAAGCAGCACACTGCTTTCTTCGTTGGAGAGCTAAGTGTCTGAGCTTTCTAAAGTCCACCCAAACACGGGTCCAGCAGGTCTTTTAAGTGTACGGCCAGGGGCTCACAGCACTGCACCAGGGCCACAGTGAGAAAACACGCTCCTCAGTGTTTGTCTTGGGAAGCCTCACTGGCCGTCTCTCTAAGCCAAGCAGGCCGTTGACTTTCGAAGCAACCTGAGAAAGGCGCGGTTTGCGCCTGAAACACCCAGAGCCCTTTTATAAGGTGTACGGGCGTCGGAGCCTAAAGCAAGTCAGCGGGGACGTCACGCCACTCGCCGCAGGCAGAACGGCTCTGCTACGAAGGTTCAACGGGGAAGGACAGGGTGCCGCTTCCGACCCTTTGACTGTGGCAGAAACGACACGTACTAGGCACACTGCAACTTTGATATTGGTGACCTAGTGAGAAAAGCACTATTTTCCCCCCTGGAGAGCAGAAGGCCTGTGGTGTCAAATTTCCCTGAGACAGTGCTGTTCTCTGTCTGCTCTTCACAGCTAGAGTGCCTTCAAGGAGAGCAGAGTGTCCTTGGAGAAACAGAGAGTGTCCTGTGCATTCCAGGCGGCACCCCAGATCACCCACTGCAAAAGGGAAATCTACACCTCTCTCCACGGTTCAAAGGATCGAACGGATGGCCCATTCACACATCGAGGCGTTCAGCGGTTTTTCCACAGCCTTCTGGAGAAGTACTGCTGGATCTCTAGTATGCTTTTCCTATGGCACCCACGTCCTCACTGCGTCCCAGGGAACAACACTGTGTAGAGGAAAACACTTCCTGGCTGACTGAGCAGCACCATGCTACCTCAGGCCTCCGGATCACCACTCTCAAAGCAGAGTGAAAGGCAAACCTCTGCGTTTTCTCCACAGAGCTCGATGGCCAAAACATTCAACGGACTCTCTGAACACAGCACTAACTGCTCTTTTGTAGGTGACATGTCAGGGGATCTCAGGGCAGAGCGTGAGCTGCAAGGAAAACACACTTCCCTAAGTGTCCGTTCCGGGTGCACTTACTTGGCGGATCTCTCTCTATGCCACGCACAAACTAGAGAGGCCCTGCAGTTTTCCAAATGTAGATAGATTCGCCTGAACACTACTACGCTTCGAGAAGCTGCGAGGACACGTCGCAACCTCCCCAAAGCTTTACGTCCCATAGACCAGCCACACGTTGCACATCACAACTTCCTCGGGTTCGAACTTCATCCGGGAAGGGGCCAGAGTGCCCCCTTCTGTCTGTTTTGGCTCGCTGGAAACTGATCGTACTTGGGCAGTTTGGAACGTTCAGTTTGGCCATGTATGTGCATGGCAGCACGTCCCAGCAGTAAGGAGGACCGCTGCAGCCTCCACGCCGCCTGAAATAGAGTGCTGCTGCCAGTCTCACGTCCTGGAATGTCCTATGTAGGAAAACGGCGTTTCCCTGAGGGCAATACGGTGCTTCCAGTTCCCTGCAAGAGGCATGGGAAAGGTGCCAATGCCTAAAGGGAAAACGACACTGCCTGCCAGGCTCATAGTAAGGTCCATGTATTGCATTTGGAAGATTGGGCATACATCATTGGCCAGGAAAACCTAGTCCACGGAGTGCCTTCCCGTTAGTGAGCTTCTCGGAACTCTGGGAATACTGCGTCCTCCGCACCTCCCATGAAAGATCACTGAGACCTGAGGATCCCTTCCTGGGCGACTTCACAACCCTCAGGGATCTTGGGCCTCCGGGCATCTCTCCCTTAACGCCGAGTGAAAAGCAGCACACTGCTTTCTTCGTTGGAGAGCTAAGTGTCTGAGCTTTCTAAAGTCCACCCAAACACGGGTCCAGCAGGTCTTTTAAGTGTACGGCCAGGGGCTCACAGCACTGCACCAGGGCCACAGTGAGAAAACACGCTCCTCAGTGTTTGTCTTGGGAAGCCTCACTGGCCGTCTCTCTAAGCCAAGCAGGCCGTTGACTTTCGAAGCAACCTGAGAAAGGCGCGGTTTGCGCCTGAAACACCCAGAGCCCTTTTATAAGGTGTACGGGCGTCGGAGCCTAAAGCAAGTCAGCGGGGACGTCACGCCACTCGCCGCAGGCAGAACGGCTCTGCTACGAAGGTTCAACGGGGAAGGACAGGGTGCCGCTTCCGACCCTTTGACTGTGGCAGAAACGACACGTACTAGGCACACTGCAACTTTGATATTGGTGACCTAGTGAGAAAAGCACTATTTTCCCCCCTGGAGAGCAGAAGGCCTGTGGTGTCAAATTTCCCTGAGACAGTGCTGTTCTCTGTCTGCTCTTCACATCTAGAGTGCCTTCACGGAGAGCAGAGTGTCCTTGGAGAAACAGAGAGTGTCCTGTGCATTCCAGGCGGCACCCCAGATCACCCACTGCAAAAGGGAAATCTACACCTCTCTCCACGGTTCAAAGGATCGAACGGATGGCCCATTCACACATCGAGGCGTTCAGCGGTTTTTCCACAGCCTTCTGGAGAAGTACTGCTGGATCTCTAGTATGCTTTTCCTATGGCACCCACGTCCTCACTGCGTCCCAGGGAACAACACTGTGTAGAGGAAAACACTTCCTGGCTGACTGAGCAGCACCATGCTACCTCAGGCCTCCGGATCACCACTCTCAAAGCAGAGTGAAAGGCAAACCTCTGCTTTTTCTCCACAGAGCTCGATGGCCAAAACATTCAACGGACTCTCTGAACACAGCACTAACTGCTCTTTTGTAGGTGACATGTCAGGGGATCTCAGGGCAGAGCGTGAGCTGCAAGGAAAACACACTTCCCTAAGTGTCCGTTCCGGGTGCACTTACTTGGCGGATCTCTCTCTATGCCACGCACAAACTAGAGAGGCCCTGCAGTTTTCCAAATGTAGATAGATTCGCCTGAACACTACTACGCTTCGAGAAGCTGCGAGGACACGTCGCAACCTCCCCAAAGCTTTACGTCCCATAGACCAGCCACACGTTGCACATCACAACTTCCTCGGGTTCGAACTTCATCCGGGAAGGGGCCAGAGTGCTCCCTTCTGTCTGTTTTGGCTCGCTGGAAACTGATCGTACTCGGGCAGTTTGGAACGTTCAGTTTGGCCATGTATGTGCATGGCAGCACGTCCCAGCTGTAAGGAGGACCGCTGCAGCCTCCACGCCGCCTGAAATAGAGTGCTGCTGCCAGTCTCACGTCCTGGAATGTCCTATGTAGGAAAAGGGCGTTTCCCTGAGGGCAATACGGTGCTCCCAGTTCCCTGCAAGAGGCATGGGAAAGGCGCCAATGCCTAAAGGGAAAACGACACTGCCTGCCAGGCTCATAGTACGGTCCATGTATTGCATTTGGAAGATTGGGCATACATCATTGGCCAGGAAAACCTAGTCCACGGAGTGCCTTCCCGTTAGTGAGCTTCTCGGAACTCTGGGAATACTGCGTCCTCCGCACCTCCCAAGAAAGATCACTGAGACCTGAGGATCCCTTCCTGGGCGACTTCACAACCCTCAGGGATCTTGGGCCTCCGGGCATCTCTCCCTTAACGCCGAGTGAAAAGCAGCACACTGCTTTCTTCGTTGGAGAGCTAAGTGTCTGAGCTTTCTAAAGTCCACCCAAACACGGGTCCAGCAGGTCTTTTAAGTGTACGGCCAGGGGCTCACAGCACTGCACCAGGGCCACAGTGAGAAAACACGCTCCTCAGTGTTTGTCTTGGGAAGCCTCACTGGCCGTCTCTCTAAGCCAAGCAGGCCGTTGACTTTCGAAGCAACCTGAGAAAGGCGCGGTTTGCGCCTGAAACACCCAGAGCCCTTTTATAAGGTGTACGGGCGTCGGAGCCTAAAGCAAGTCAGCGGGGACGTCACGCCACTCGCCGCAGGCAGAACGGCTCTGCTACGAAGGTTCAACGGGGAAGGACAGGGTGCCGCTTCCGACCCTTTGACTGTGGCAGAAACGACACGTACTAGGCACACTGCAACTTTGATATTGGTGACCTAGTGAGAAAAGCACTATTTTCCCCCCTGGAGAGCAGAAGGCCTGTGGTGTCAAATTTCCCTGAGACAGTGCTGTTCTCTGTCTGCTCTTCACAGCTAGAGTGCCTTCAAGGAGAGCAGAGTGTCCTTGGAGAAACAGAGAGTGTCCTGTGCATTCCAGGCGGCACCCCAGATCACCCACTGCAAAAGGGAAATCTACACCTCTCTCCACGGTTCAAAGGATCGAACGGATGGCCCATTCACACATCGAGGCGTTCAGCGGTTTTTCCACAGCCTTCTGGAGAAATACTGCTGGATCTCTAGTATGCTTTTCCTATGGCACCCACGTCCTCACTGCGTCCCAGGGAACAACACTGTGTAGAGGAAAACACTTCCTGGCTGACTGAGCAGCACCATGCTACCTCAGGCCTCCGGATCACCACTCTCAAAGCAGAGTGAAAGGCAAACCTCTGCTTTTTCTCCACAGAGCTCGATGGCCAAAACATTCAACGGACTCTCTGAACACAGCACTAACTGCTCTTTTGTAGGTGACATGTCAGGGGATCTCAGGGCAGAGCGTGAGCTGCAAGGAAAACACACTTCCCTAAGTGTCCGTTCCGGGTGCACTTACTTGGCGGATCTCTCTCTATGCCACGCACAAACTAGAGAGGCCCTGCAGTTTTCCAAATGTAGATAGATTCGCCTGAACACTACTACGCTTTGAGAAGCTGCGAGGACACGTCGCAACCTCCCCAAAGCTTTACGTCCCATAGACCAGCCACACGTTGCACATCACAACTTCCTCGGGTTCGAACTTCATCCGGGAAGGGGCCAGAGTGCCCCCTTCTGTCTGTTTTGGCTCGCTGGAAACTGATCGTACTCGGGCAGTTTGGAACGTTCAGTTTGGCCATGTATGTGCATGGCAGCACGTCCCAGCTGTAAGGAGGACCGCTGCAGCCTCCACGCCGCCTGAAATAGAGTGCTGCTGCCAGTCTCACGTCCTGGAATGTCCTATGTAGGAAAAGGGCGTTTCCCTGAGGGCAATACGGTGCTTCCAGTTCCCTGCAAGAGGCATGGGAAAGGTGCCAATGCCTAAAGGGAAAACGACACTGCCTGCCAGGCTCATAGTAAGGTCCATGTATTGCATTTGGAAGATTGGGCATACATCATTGGCCAGGAAAACCTAGTCCACGGAGTGCCTTCCCGTTAGTGAGCTTCTCGGAACTCTGGGAATACTGCGTCCTCCGCACCTCCCATGAAAGAACACTGAGACCTGAGGATCCCTTCCTGGGCGACTTCACAACCCTCAGGGATCTTGGGCCTCCGGGCATCTCTCCCTTAACGCCGAGTGAAAAGCAGCACACTGCTTTCTTCGTTGGAGAGCTAAGTGTCTGAGCTTTCTAAAGTCCACCCAAACACGGGTCCAGCAGGTCTTTTAAGTGTATGGCCAGGGGCTCACAGCACTGCACCAGGGCCACAGTGAGAAAACACGCTCCTCAGTGTTTGTCTTGGGAAGCCTCACTGGCCGTCTCTCTAAGCCAAGCAGGCCGTTGACTTTCGAAGCAACCTGAGAAAGGCGCGGTTTGCGCCTGAAACACCCAGAGCCCTTTTATAAGGTGTACGGGCGTCGGAGCCTAAAGCAAGTCAGCGGGGACGTCACGCCACTCGCCGCAGGCAGAACGGCTCTGCTACGAAGGTTCAACGGGGAAGGACAGGGTGCCGCTTCCGACCCTTTGACTGTGGCAGAAACGACACGTACTAGGCACACTGCAACTTTGATATTGGTGACCTAGTGAGAAAAGCACTATTTTCCCCCCTGGAGAGCAGAAGGCCTGTGGTGTCAAATTTCCCTGAGACAGTGCTGTTCTCTGTCTGCTCTTCACAGCTAGAGTGCCTTCACGGAGAGCAGAGTGTCCTTGGAGAAACAGAGAGTGTCCTGTGCATTCCAGGCGGCACCCCAGATCACCCACTGCAAAAGGGAAATCTACACCTCTCTCCACGGTTCAAAGGATCGAACGGATGGCCCATTCACACATCGAGGCGTTCAGCGGTTTTTCCACAGCCTTCTGGAGAAGTACTGCTGGATCTCTAGTATGCTTTTCCTATGGCACCCACGTCCTCACTGCGTCCCAGGGAACAACACTGTGTAGAGGAAAACACTTCCTGGCTGACTGAGCAGCACCATGCTACCTCAGGCCTCCGGATCACCACTCTCAAAGCAGAGTGAAAGGCAGACCTCTGCTTTTTCTCCACAGAGCTCGATGGCCAAAACATTCAACGGACTCTCTGAACACAGCACTAACTGCTCTTTTGTAGGTGACATGTCAGGGGATCTCAGGGCAGAGCGTGAGCTGCAAGGAAAACACACTTCCCTAAGTGTCCGTTCCGGGTGCACTTACTTGGCGGATCTCTCTCTATGCCACGCACAAACTAGAGAGGCCCTGCAGTTTTCCAAATGTAGATAGATTCGCCTGAACACTACTACGCTTCGAGAAGCTGCGAGGTCACGTCGCAACCTCCCCAAAGCTTTACGTCCCATAGACCAGCCACACGTTGCACATCACAACTTCCTCGGGTTCGAACTTCATCCGGGAAGGGGCCAGAGTGCCCCCTTCTGTCTGTTTTGGCTCGCTGGAAACTGATCGTACTCGGGCAGTTTGGAACGTTCAGTTTGGCCATGTATGTGCATGGCAGCACGTCCCAGCTGTAAGGAGGACCGCTGCAGCCTCCACGCCGCCTGAAATAGAGTGCTGCTGCCAGTCTCACGTCCTGGAATGTCCTATGTAGGAAAAGGGCGTTTCCCTGAGGGCAATACGGTGCTCCCAGTTCCCTGCAAGAGGCATGGGAAAGGCGCCAATGCCTAAAGGGAAAACGACACTGCCTGCCAGGCTCATAGTAAGGTCCATGTATTGCATTTGGAAGATTGGGCATACATCATTGGCCAGGAAAACCTAGTCCACGGAGTGCCTTCCCGTTAGTGAGCTTCTCGGAACTCTGGGAATACTGCGTCCTCCGCACCTCCCATGAAAGATCACTGAGACCTGAGGATCCCTTCCTGGGCGACTTCACAACCCTCAGGGATCTTGGGCCTCCGGGCATCTCTCCCTTAACGCCGAGTGAAAAGCAGCACACTGCTTTCTTCGTTGGAGAGCTAAGTGTCTGAGCTTTCTAAAGTCCACCCAAACACGGGTCCAGCAGGTCTTTTAAGTGTACGGCCAGGGGCTCACAGCACTGCACCAGGGCCACAGTGAGAAAACACGCTCCTCAGTGTTTGTCTTGGGAAGCCTCACTGGCCGTCTCTCTAAGCCAAGCAGGCCGTTCACTTTCGAAGCAACCTGAGAAAGGCGCGGTTTGCGCCTGAAACACCCAGAGCCCTTTTATAAGGTGTACGGGCGTCGGAGCCTAAAGCAAGTCAGCGGGGACGTCACGCCACTCGCCGCAGGCAGAACGGCTCTGCTACGAAGGTTCAACGGGGAAGGACAGGGTGCCGCTTCCGACCCTTTGACTGTGGCAGAAACGACACGTACTAGGCACACTGCAACTTTGATATTGGTGACCTAGTGAGAAAAGCACTATTTTCCCCCCTGGAGAGCAGAAGGCCTGTGGTGTCAAATTTCCCTGAGACAGTGCTGTTCTCTGTCTGCTCTTCACAGCTAGAGTGCCTTCACGGAGAGCAGAGTGTCCTTGGAGAAACAGAGAGTGTCCTGTGCATTCCAGGCGGCACCCCAGATCACCCACTGCAAAAGGGAAATCTACACCTCTCTCCACGGTTCAAAGGATCGAACGGATGGCCCATTCACACATCGAGGCGTTCAGCGGTTTTTCCACAGCCTTCTGGAGAAGTACTGCTGGATCTCTAGTATGCTTTTCCTATGGCACCCACGTCCTCACTGCGTCCCAGGGAACAACACTGTGTAGAGGAAAACACTTCCTGGCTGACTGAGCAGCACCATGCTACCTCAGGCCTCCGGATCACCACTCTCAAAGCAGAGTGAAAGGCAAACCTCTGCTTTTTCTCCACAGAGCTCGATGGCCAAAACATTCAACGGACTCTCTGAACACAGCACTAACTGCTCTTTTGTAGGTGACATGTCAGGGGATCTCAGGGCAGAGCGTGAGCTGCAAGGAAAACACACTTCCCTAAGTGTCCGTTCCGGGTGCACTTACTTGGCGGATCTCTCTCTATGCCACGCACAAACTAGAGAGGCCCTGCAGTTTTCCAAATGTAGATAGATTCGCCTGAACACTACTACGCTTCGAGAAGCTGCGAGGTCACGTCGCAACCTCCCCAAAGCTTTACGTCCCATAGACCAGCCACACGTTGCACATCACAACTTCCTCGGGTTCGAACTTCATCCGGGAAGGGGCCAGAGTGCCCCCTTCTGTCTGTTTTGGCTCGCTGGAAACTGATCGTACTCGGGCAGTTTGGAACGTTCAGTTTGGCCATGTATGTGCATGGCAGCACGTCCCAGCTGTAAGGAGGACCGCTGCAGCCTCCACGCCGCCTGAAATAGAGTGCTGCTGCCAGTCTCACGTCCTGGAATGTCCTACGTAGGAAAAGGGCGTTTCCCTGAGGGCAATACGGTGCTCCCAGTTCCCTGCAAGAGGCATGGGAAAGGCGCCAATGCCTAAAGGGAAAACGACACTGCCTGCCAGGCTCATAGTACGGTCCATGTATTGCATTTGGAAGATTGGGCATACATCTTTGGCCAGGAAAACCTAGTCCACGGAGTGCCTTCCCGTTAGTGAGCTTCTCGGAACTCTGGGAATACTGCGTCCTCCGCACCTCCCAAGAAAGATCACTGAGACCTGAGGATCCCTTCCTGGGCGACTTCACAACCCTCAGGGATCTTGGGCCTCCGGGCATCTCTCCCTTAACGCCGAGTGAAAAGCAGCACACTGCTTTCTTCGTTGGAGAGCTAAGTGTCTGAGCTTTCTAAAGTCCACCCAAACACGGGTCCAGCAGGTCTTTTAAGTGTACGGCCAGGGGCTCACAGCACTGCACCAGGGCCACAGTGAGAAAACACGCTCCTCAGTGTTTGTCTTGGGAAGCCTCACTGGCCGTCTCTCTAAGCCAAGCAGGCCGTTGACTTTCGAAGCAACCTGAGAAAGGCGCGGTTTGCGCCTGAAACACCCAGAGCCCTTTTATAAGGTGTACGGGCGTCGGAGCCTAAAGCAAGTCAGCGGGGACGTCACGCCACTCGCCGCAGGCAGAACGGCTCTGCTACGAAGGTTCAACGGGGAAGGACAGGGTGCCGCTTCCGACCCTTTGACTGTGGCAGAAACGACACGTACTAGGCACACTGCAACTTTGATATTGGTGACCTAGTGAGAAAAGCACTATTTTCCCCCCTGGAGAGCAGAAGGCCTGTGGTGTCAAATTTCCCTGAGACAGTGCTGTTCTCTGTCTGCTCTTCACAGCTAGAGTGCCTTCACGGAGAGCAGAGTGTCCTTGGAGAAACAGAGAGTGTCCTGTGCATTCCAGGCGGCACCCCAGATCACCCACTGCAAAAGGGAAATCTACACCTCTCTCCACGGTTCAAAGGATCGAACGGATGGCCCATTCACACATCGAGGCGTTCAGCGGTTTTTCCACAGCCTTCTGGAGAAATACTGCTGGATCTCTAGTATGCTTTTCCTATGGCACCCACGTCCTCACTGCGTCCCAGGGAACAACACTGTGTAGAGGAAAACACTTCCTGGCTGACTGAGCAGCACCATGCTACCTCAGGCCTCCGGATCACCACTCTCAAAGCAGAGTGAAAGGCAAACCTCTGCTTTTTCTCCACAGAGCTCGATGGCCAAAACATTCAACGGACTCTCTGAACACAGCACTAACTGCTCTTTTGTAGGTGACATGTCAGGGGATCTCAGGGCAGAGCGTGAGCTGCAAGGAAAACACACTTCCCTAAGTGTCCGTTCCGGGTGCACTTACTTGGCGGATCTCTCTCTATGCCACGCACAAACTAGAGAGGCCCTGCAGTTTTCCAAATGTAGATAGATTCGCCTGAACACTACTACGCTTTGAGAAGCTGCGAGGACACGTCGCAACCTCCCCAAAGCTTTACGTCCCATAGACCAGCCACACGTTGCACATCACAACTTCCTCGGGTTCGAACTTCATCCGGGAAGGGGCCAGAGTGCCCCCTTCTGTCTGTTTTGGCTCGCTGGAAACTGATCGTACTCGGGCAGTTTGGAACGTTCAGTTTGGCCATGTATGTGCATGGCAGCACGTCCCAGCTGTAAGGAGGACCGCTGCAGCCTCCACGCCGCCTGAAATAGAGTGCTGCTGCCAGTCTCACGTCCTGGAATGTCCTATGTAGGAAAAGGGCGTTTCCCTGAGGGCAATACGGTGCTTCCAGTTCCCTGCAAGAGGCATGGGAAAGGTGCCAATGCCTAAAGGGAAAACGACACTGCCTGCCAGGCTCATAGTAAGGTCCATGTATTGCATTTGGAAGATTGGGCATACATCATTGGCCAGGAAAACCTAGTCCACGGAGTGCCTTCCCGTTAGTGAGCTTCTCGGAACTCTGGGAATACTGCGTCCTCCGCACCTCCCATGAAAGATCACTGAGACCTGAGGATCCCTTCCTGGGCGACTTCACAACCCTCAGGGATCTTGGGCCTCCGGGCATCTCTCCCTTAACGCCGAGTGAAAAGCAGCACACTGCTTTCTTCGTTGGAGAGCTAAGTGTCTGAGCTTTCTAAAGTCCACCCAAACACGGGTCCAGCAGGTCTTTTAAGTGTATGGCCAGGGGCTCACAGCACTGCACCAGGGCCACAGTGAGAAAACACGCTCCTCAGTGTTTGTCTTGGGAAGCCTCACTGGCCGTCTCTCTAAGCCAAGCAGGCCGTTGACTTTCGAAGCAACCTGAGAAAGGCGCGGTTTGCGCCTGAAACACCCAGAGCCCTTTTATAAGGTGTACGGGCGTCGGAGCCTAAAGCAAGTCAGCGGGGACGTCACGCCACTCGCCGCAGGCAGAACGGCTCTGCTACGAAGGTTCAACGGGGAAGGACAGGGTGCCGCTTCCGACCCTTTGACTGTGGCAGAAACGACACGTACTAGGCACACTGCAACTTTGATATTGGTGACCTAGTGAGAAAAGCACTATTTTCCCCCCTGGAGAGCAGAAGGCCTGTGGTGTCAAATTTCCCTGAGACAGTGCTGTTCTCTGTCTGCTCTTCACAGCTAGAGTGCCTTCACGGAGAGCAGAGTGTCCTTGGAGAAACAGAGAGTGTCCTGTGCATTCCAGGCGGCACCCCAGATCACCCACTGCAAAAGGGAAATCTACACCTCTCTCCACGGTTCAAAGGATCGATCGGATGGCCCATTCACACATCGAGGCGTTCAGCGGTTTTTCCACAGCCTTCTGGAGAAGTACTGCTGGATCTCTAGTATGCTTTTCCTATGGCACCCACGTCCTCACTGCGTCCCAGGGAACAACGCTGTGTACAGGAAAACACTTCCTGGCTGACTGAGCAGCACCATGCTACCTCAGGCCTCCGGATCACCTCTTTGAAAGCAGAGTGAAAGGCAACCCTCTGCTTTTTATCCAGAGAGCTCGATGGCCAAAACATTCAACGGACTCTCTGAACACAGCACTAACTGCTCTTTTGTAGGTGACATGTCAGGGGATCTCAGGGCAGAGCGTGAGCTGCAAGGAAAACACACTTCCCTAAGTGTCCGTTCTGGGTGCACTTACTTTGCGGATCTCTCTCTATGCCACGCACAAACTAGAGAGGCCCTGCAGTTTTCCAAATGTAGATAGATTCGCCTGAACACTACTATGCTTCGAGAAGCTGCGAGGACACGTCGCAACCTCCCCAAAGCTTTACGTCCCATAGACCAGCCACACGTTGCACATCACAACTTCCTCGGGTTCGAACTTCATCCGAGAAGGGGCCAAAGTGCCTCTTTCTGTCTGTTTTGGCTCGCTGGAAACTGATCGTACTCGGGCAGTTTGGAACGTTCAGATTGGCCATGTATGTGCATGGCAGCACGTCCCAGCTGTAAGGAGGACCGCTGCAGCCTCCACGCCGCCTGAAATAGAGTGCTGCTGCCAGTCTCACGTCCTGGAATGCCCTACGTAGAAAAAGGGCGTTTCCCTGAGGGCAATACGGTGCTTCCAGTTCCATGCAAGAGGCATGGGAAAGGCGCCAATGCCTAAAGGGAAAACGACACTGCCTGCCAGGCTCATAGTAAGGTCCATGTATTGCATTTGGAAGATTGGGCATACATCATTGGCCAGGAAAACCTAGTCCACGGAGTGCCTTCCCGTTAGTGAGCTTCTCGGAACTCTGGGAATACTGCGTCCTCCGCATCTCCCATGAAAGAACACTGAGACCTGAGGATCCCTTCCTGGGCGACTTCACAACCCTCAGGGATCTTGGGCCTCCGGGCATCTCTCCCTTAACGCCGAGTGAAAAGCAGCACACTGCTTTCTTCGTTGGAGAGCTAAGTGTCTGAGCTTTCTAAAGTCCACCCAAACACGGGTCCAGCAGGTCTTTTAAGTGTACGGCCAGGGGCTCACAGCACTGCACCAGGGCCACAGTGAGAAAACACGCTCCTCAGTGTTTGTCTTGGGAAGCCTCACTGGCCGTCTCTCTAAGCCAAGCAGGCCGTTGACTTTCGAAGCAACCTGAGAAAGGCGCGGTTTGCGCCTGAAACACCCAGAGCCCTTTTATAAGGTGTACGGGCGTCGGAGCCTAAAGCAAGTCAGCGGGGACGTCACGCCACTCGCCGCAGGCAGAACGGCTCTGCTACGAAGGTTCAACGGGGAAGGACAGGGTGCCGCTTCCGACCCTTTGACTGTGGCAGAAACGACACGTACTAGGCACACTGCAACTTTGATATTGGTGACCTAGTGAGAAAAGCACTATTTTCCCCCCTGGAGAGCAGAAGGCCTGTGGTGTCAAATTTCCCTGAGACAGTGCTGTTCTCTGTCTGCTCTTCACAGCTAGAGTGCCTTCACGGAGAGCAGAGTGTCCTTGGAGAAACAGAGAGTGTCCTGTGCATTCCAGGCGGCACCCCAGATCACCCACTGCAAAAGGGAAATCTACACCTCTCTCCACGGTTCAAAGGATCGATCGGATGGCCCATTCACACATCGAGGCGTTCAGCGGTTTTTCCACAGCCTTCTGGAGAAGTACTGCTGGATCTCTAGTATGCTTTTCCTATGGCACCCACGTCCTCACTGCGTCCCAGGGAACAACACTGTGTAGAGGAAAACACTTCCTGGCTGACTGAGCAGCACCATGCTACCTCAGGCCTCCGGATCACCTCTTTGAAAGCAGAGTGAAAGGCAACCCTCTGCTTTTTATCCAGAGAGCTCGATGGCCAAAACATTCAACGGACTCTCTGAACACAGCACTAACTGCTCTTTTGTAGGT
Organism: Mesoplodon bidens; assembly: GCF_964165515.1. Taxonomy (NCBI): domain Eukaryota; kingdom Metazoa; phylum Chordata; class Mammalia; order Artiodactyla; family Ziphiidae; genus Mesoplodon; species Mesoplodon bidens. The sequence goes on from NW_027671470.1 coordinate 30,920, forward strand.
GACATGTCAGGGGATCTCAGGGCAGAGCGTGAGCTGCAAGGAAAACACACTTCCCTAAGTGTCCGTTCCGGGTGCACTTACTTTGCGGATCTCTCTCTATGCCACGCACAAACTAGAGAGGCCCTGCAGTTTTCCAAATGTAGATAGATTCGCCTGAACACTACTACGCTTCGAGAAGCTGCGAGGACACGTCGCAACCTCCCCAAAGCTTTACGTCCCATAGACCAGCCACACGTTGCACATCACAACTTCCTCGGGTTCGAACTTCATCCGGGAAGGGGCCAGAGTGCCCCCTTCTGTCTGTTTTGGCTCGCTGGAAACTGATCGTACTCGAGCAGTTTGGAACGTTCAGTTTGGCCATGTATGTGCATGGCAGCACGTCCCAGCTGTAAGGAGGACCGCTGCAGCCTCCACGCCGCCTGAAATAGAGTGCTGCTGCCAGTCTCACGTCCTGGAATGTCCTATGTAGGAAAAGGGCGTTTCCCTGAGGGCAATACGGTGCTCCCAGTTCCCTGCAAGAGGCATGGGAAAGGCGCCAATGCCTAAAGGGAAAACGACACTGCCTGCCAGGCTCATAGTAAGGTCCATGTATTGCATTTGGAAGATTGGGCATACATCATTGGCCAGGAAAACCTAGTCCACGGAGTGCCTTCCCGTTAGTGAGCTTCTCGGAACTCTGGGAATACTGCGTCCTCCGCACCTCCCATGAAAGAACACTGAGACCTGAGGATCCCTTCCTGGGCGACTTCACAACCCTCAGGGATCTTGGGCCTCCGGGCATCTCTCCCTTAACGCCGAGTGAAAAGCAGCACACTGCTTTCTTCGTTGGAGAGCTAAGTGTCTGAGCTTTCTAAAGTCCACCCAAACACGGGTCCAGCAGGTCTTTTAAGTGTACGGCCAGGGGCTCACAGCACTGCACCAGGGCCACAGTGAGAAAACACGCTCCTCAGTGTTTGTCTTGGGAAGCCTCACTGGCCGTCTCTCTAAGCCAAGCAGGCCGTTGACTTTCGAAGCAACCTGAGAAAGGCGCGGTTTGCGCCTGAAACACCCAGAGCCCTTTTATAAGGTGTACGGGCGTCGGAGCCTAAAGCAAGTCAGCGGGGACGTCACGCCACTCGCCGCAGGCAGAACGGCTCTGCTACGAAGGTTCAACGGGGAAGGACAGGGTGCCGCTTCCGACCCTTTGACTGTGGCAGAAACGACACGTACTAGGCACACTGCAACTTTGATATTGGTGACCTAGTGAGAAAAGCACTATTTTCCCCCCTGGAGAGCAGAAGGCCTGTGGTGTCAAATTTCCCTGAGACAGTGCTGTTCTCTGTCTGCTCTTCACAGCTAGAGTGCCTTCACGGAGAGCAGAGTGTCCTTGGAGAAACAGAGAGTGTCCTGTGCATTCCAGGCGGCACCCCAGATCACCCACTGCAAAAGGGAAATCTACACCTCTCTCCACGGTTCAAAGGATCGATCGGATGGCCCATTCACACATCGAGGCGTTCAGCGGTTTTTCCACAGCCTTCTGGAGAAGTACTGCTGGATCTCTAGTATGCTTTTCCTATGGCACCCACGTCCTCACTGCGTCCCAGGGAACAACGCTGTGTACAGGAAAACACTTCCTGGCTGACTGAGCAGCACCATGCTACCTCAGGCCTCCGGATCACCTCTTTGAAAGCAGAGTGAAAGGCAACCCTCTGCTTTTTATCCAGAGAGCTCGATGGCCAAAACATTCAACGGACTCTCTGAACACAGCACTAACTGCTCTTTTGTAGGTGACATGTCAGGGGATCTCAGGGCAGAGCGTGAGCTGCAAGGAAAACACACTTCCCTAAGTGTCCGTTCCGGTTGCACTTACTTGGCGGATCTCTCTCTATGCCACGCACAAACTAGAGATGCCCTGCAGTTTTCCAAATGTAGATAGATTCGCCTGAACACTACTATGCTTCGAGAAGCTGCGAGGACACGTCGCAACCTCCCCAAAGCTTTACGTCCCATAGACCAGCCACACGTTGCACATCACAACTTCCTCGGGTTCGAACTTCATCCGAGAAGGGGCCAAAGTGCCTCTTTCTGTCTGTTTTGGCTCGCTGGAAACTGATCGTACTCGGGCAGTTTGGAACGTTCAGATTGGCCATGTATGTGCATGGCAGCACGTCCCAGCTGTAAGGAGGACCGCTGCAGCCTCCACGCCGCCTGAAATAGAGTGCTGCTGCCAGTCTCACGTCCTGGAATGCCCTACGTAGAAAAAGGGCGTTTCCCTGAGGGCAATACGGTGCTTCCAGTTCCATGCAAGAGGCATGGGAAAGGCGCCAATGCCTAAAGGGAAAACGACACTGCCTGCCAGGCTCATAGTAAGGTCCATGTATTGCATTTGGAAGATTGGGCATACATCATTGGCCAGGAAAACCTAGTCCACGGAGTGCCTTCCCGTTAGTGAGCTTCTCGGAACTCTGGGAATACTGCGTCCTCCGCATCTCCCATGAAAGAACACTGAGACCTGAGGATCCCTTCCTGGGCGACTTCACAACCCTCAGGGATCTTGGGCCTCCGGGCATCTCTCCCTTAACGCCGAGTGAAAAGCAGCACACTGCTTTCTTCGTTGGAGAGCTAAGTGTCTGAGCTTTCTAAAGTCCACCCAAACACGGGTCCAGCAGGTCTTTTAAGTGTACGGCCAGGGGCTCACAGCACTGCACCAGGGCCACAGTGAGAAAACACGCTCCTCAGTGTTTGTCTTGGGAAGCCTCACTGGCCGTCTCTCTAAGCCAAGCAGGCCGTTGACTTTCGAAGCAACCTGAGAAAGGCGCGGTTTGCGCCTGAAACACCCAGAGCCCTTTTATAAGGTGTACGGGCGTCGGAGCCTAAAGCAAGTCAGCGGGGACGTCACGCCACTCGCCGCAGGCAGAACGGCTCTGCTACGAAGGTTCAACGGGGAAGGACAGGGTGCCGCTTCCGACCCTTTGACTGTGGCAGAAACGACACGTACTAGGCACACTGCAACTTTGATATTGTTGACCTAGTGAGAAAAGCACTATTTTCCCCCCTGGAGAGCAGAAGGCCTGTGGTGTCAAATTTCCCTGAGACAGTGCTGTTCTCTGTCTGCTCTTCACAGCTAGAGTGCCTTCACGGAGAGCAGAGTGTCCTTGGAGAAACAGAGAGTGTCCTGTGCATTCCAGGCGGCACCCCAGATCACCCACTGCAAAAGGGAAATCTACACCTCTCTCCACGGTTCAAAGGATCGATCGGATGGCCCATTCACACATCGAGGCGTTCAGCGGTTTTTCCACAGCCTTCTGGAGAAGTACTGCTGGATCTCTAGTATGCTTTTCCTATGGCACCCACGTCCTCACTGCGTCCCAGGGAACAACACTGTGTAGAGGAAAACACTTCCTGGCTGACTGAGCAGCACCATGCTACCTCAGGCCTCCGGATCACCACTCTCAAAGCAGAGTGAAAGGCAAACCTCTGCGTTTTCTCCACAGAGCTCGATGGCCAAAACATTCAACGGACTCTCTGAACACAGCACTAACTGCTCTTTTGTAGGTGACATGTCAGGGGATCTCAGGGCAGAGCGTGAGCTGCAAGGAAAACACACTTCCCTAAGTGTCCGTTCCGGGTGCACTTACTTGGCGGATCTCTCTCTATGCCACGCACAAACTAGAGAGGCCCTGCAGTTTTCCAAATGTAGATAGATTCGCCTGAACACTACTACGCTTCGAGAAGCTGCGAGGACACGTCGCAACCTCCCCAAAGCTTTACGTCCCATAGACCAGCCACACGTTGCACATCACAACTTCCTCGGGTTCGAACTTCATCCGGGAAGGGGCCAGAGTGCCCCCTTCTGTCTGTTTTGGCTCGCTGGAAACTGATCGTACTCGGGCAGTTTGGAACGTTCAGTTTGGCCATGTATGTGCATGGCAGCACGTCCCAGCTGTAAGGAGGACCGCTGCAGCCTCCACGCCGCCTGAAATAGAGTGCTGCTGCCAGTCTCACGTCCTGGAATGTCCTACGTAGGAAAAGGGCGTTTCCCTGAGGGCAATACGGTGCTCCCAGTTCCCTGCAAGAGGCATGGGAAAGGCGCCAATGCCTAAAGGGAAAACGACACTGCCTGCCAGGCTCATAGTAAGGTCCATGTATTGCATTTGGAAGATTGGGCATACATCATTGGCCAGGAAAACCTAGTCCACGGAGTGCCTTCCCGTTAGTGAGCTTCTCGGAACTCTGGGAATACTGCGTCCTCCGCACCTCCCATGAAAGAACACTGAGACCTGAGGATCCCTTCCTGGGCGACTTCACAACCCTCAGGGATCTTGGGCCTCCGGGCATCTCTCCCTTAACGCCGAGTGAAAAGCAGCACACTGCTTTCTTCGTTGGAGAGCTAAGTGTCTGAGCTTTCTAAAGTCCACCCAAACACGGGTCCAGCAGGTCTTTTAAGTGTACGGCCAGGGGCTCACAGCACTGCACCAGGGCCACAGTGAGAAAACACGCTCCTCAGTGTTTGACTTGGGAAGCCTCACTGGCCGTCTCTCTAAGCCAAGCAGGCCGTTGACTTTCGAAGCAACCTGAGAAAGGCGCGGTTTGCGCCTGAAACACCCAGAGCCCTTTTATAAGGTGTACGGGCGTCGGAGCCTAAAGCAAGTCAGCGGGGACGTCACGCCACTCGCCGCAGGCAGAACGGCTCTGCTACGAAGGTTCAACGGGGAAGGACAGGGTGCCGCTTCCGACCCTTTGACTGTGGCAGAAACGACACGTACTAGGCACACTGCAACTTTGATATTGGTGACCTAGTGAGAAAAGCACTATTTTCCCCCCTGGAGAGCAGAAGGCCTGTGGTGTCAAATTTCCCTGAGACAGTGCTGTTCTCTGTCTGCTCTTCACAGCTAGAGTGCCTTCACGGAGAGCAGAGTGTCCTTGGAGAAACAGAGAGTGTCCTGTGCATTCCAGGCGGCACCCCAGATCACCCACTGCAAAAGGGAAATCTACACCTCTCTCCACGGTTCAAAGGATCGATCGGATGGCCCATTCACACATCGAGGCGTTCAGCGGTTTTTCCACAGCCTTCTGGAGAAGTACTGCTGGATCTCTAGTATGCTTTTCCTATGGCACCCACGTCCTCACTGCGTCCCAGGGAACAACGCTGTGTACAGGAAAACACTTCCTGGCTGACTGAGCAGCACCATGCTACCTCAGGCCTCCGGATCACCTCTTTGAAAGCAGAGTGAAAGGCAACCCTCTGCTTTTTATCCAGAGAGCTCGATGGCCAAAACATTCAACGGACTCTCTGAACACAGCACTAACTGCTCTTTTGTAGGTGACATGTCAGGGGATCTCAGGGCAGAGCGTGAGCTGCAAGGAAAACACACTTCCCTAAGTGTCCGTTCTGGGTGCACTTACTTTGCGGATCTCTCTCTATGCCACGCACAAACTAGAGAGGCCCTGCAGTTTTCCAAATGTAGATAGATTCGCCTGAACACTACTACGCTTCGAGAAGCTGCGAGGACACGTCGCAACCTCCCCAAAGCTTTACGTCCCATAGACCAGCCACACGTTGCACATCACAACTTCCTCGGGTTCGAACTTCATCCGAGAAGGGGCCAAAGTGCCTCTTTCTGTCTGTTTTGGCTCGCTGGAAACTGATCGTACTCGGGCAGTTTGGAACGTTCAGATTGGCCATGTATGTGCATGGCAGCACGTCCCAGCTGTAAGGAGGACCGCTGCAGCCTCCACGCCGCCTGAAATAGAGTGCTGCTGCCAGTCTCACGTCCTGGAATGCCCTACGTAGAAAAAGGGCGTTTCCCTGAGGGCAATACGGTGCTTCCAGTTGCATGCAAGAGGCATGGGAAAGGCGCCAATGCCTAAAGGGAAAACGACACTGCCTGCCAGGCTCATAGTAAGGTCCATGTATTGCATTTGGAAGATTGGGCATACATCATTGGCCAGGAAAACCTAGTCCACGGAGTGCCTTCCCGTTAGTGAGCTTCTCGGAACTCTGGGAATACTGCGTCCTCCGCACCTCCCATGAAAGAACACTGAGACCTGAGGATCCCTTCCTGGGCGACTTCACAACCCTCAGGGATCTTGGGCCTCCGGGCATCTCTCCCTTAACGCCGAGTGAAAAGCAGCACACTGCTTTCTTCGTTGGAGAGCTAAGTGTCTGAGCTTTCTAAAGTCCACCCAAACACGGGTCCAGCAGGTCTTTTAAGTGTACGGCCAGGGGCTCACAGCACTGCACCAGGGCCACAGTGAGAAAACACGCTCCTCAGTGTTTGTCTTGGGAAGCCTCACTGGCCGTCTCTCTAAGCCAAGCAGGCCGTTGACTTTCGAAGCAACCTGAGAAAGGCGCGGTTTGCGCCTGAAACACCCAGAGCCCTTTTATAAGGTGTACGGGCGTCGGAGCCTAAAGCAAGTCAGCGGGGACGTCACGCCACTCGCCGCAGGCAGAACGGCTCTGCTACGAAGGTTCAACGGGGAAGGACAGGGTGCCGCTTCCGACCCTTTGACTGTGGCAGAAACGACACGTACTAGGCACACTGCAACTTTGATATTGGTGACCTAGTGAGAAAAGCACTATTTTCCCCCCTGGAGAGCAGAAGGCCTGTGGTGTCAAATTTCCCTGAGACAGTGCTGTTCTCTGTCTGCTCTTCACAGCTAGAGTGCCTTCACGGAGAGCAGAGTGTCCTTGGAGAAACAGAGAGTGTCCTGTGCATTCCAGGCGGCACCCCAGATCACCCACTGCAAAAGGGAAATCTACACCTCTCTCCACGGTTCAAAGGATCGAACGGATGGCCCATTCACACATCGAGGCGTTCAGCGGTTTTTCCACAGCCTTCTGGAGAAGTACTGCTGGATCTCTAGTATGCTTTTCCTATGGCACCCACGTCCTCACTGCGTCCCAGGGAACAACACTCTGTAGAGGAAAACACTTCCTGGCTGACTGAGCAGCACCATGCTACCTCAGGCCTCCGGATCACCACTCTCAAAGCAGAGTGAAAGGCAAACCTCTGCTTTTTCTCCACAGAGCTCGATGGCCAAAACATTCAATGGACTCTCTGAACACAGCACTAACTGCTCTTTTGTAGGTGACATGTCAGGGGATCTCAGGGCAGAGCGTGAGCTGCAAGGAAAACACACTTCCCTAAGTGTCCGTTCTGGGTGCACTTACTTGGCGGATCTCTCTCTATGCCACGCACAAACTAGAGAGGCCCTGCAGTTTTCCAAATGTAGATAGATTCGCCTGAACACTACTACGCTTCGAGAAGCTGCGAGGACACGTCGCAACCTCCCCAAAGCTTTACGTCCCATAGACCAGCCACACGTTGCACATCACAACTTCCTCGGGTTCGAACTTCATCCGGGAAGGGGCCAGAGTGCCCCCTTCTGTCTGTTTTGGCTCGCTGGAAACTGATCGTACTCGGGCAGTTTGGAACGTTCAGTTTGGCCATGTATGTGCATGGCAGCACGTCCCAGCTGTAAGGAGGACCGCTGCAGCCTCCACGCCGCCTGAAATAGAGTGCTGCTGCCAGTCTCACGTCCTGGAATGTCCTATGTAGGAAAAGGGCGTTTCCCTGAGGGCAATACGGTGCTCCCAGTTCCCTGCAAGAGGCATGGGAAAGGCGCCAATGCCTAAAGGGAAAACGACACTGCCTGCCAGGCTCATAGTAAGGTCCATGTATTGCATTTGGAAGATTGGGCATACATCATTGGCCAGGAAAACCTAGTCCACGGAGTGCCTTCCCGTTAGTGAGCTTCTCGGAACTCTGGGAATACTGCGTCCTCCGCACCTCCCATGAAAGAACACTGAGACCTGAGGATCCCTTCCTGGGCGACTTCACAACCCTCAGGGATCTTGGGCCTCCGGGCATCTCTCCCTTAACGCCGAGTGAAAAGCAGCACACTGCTTTCTTCGTTGGAGAGCTAAGTGTCTGAGCTTTCTAAAGTCCACCCAAACACGGGTCCAGCAGGTCTTTTAAGTGTACGGCCAGGGGCTCACAGCACTGCACCAGGGCCACAGTGAGAAAACACGCTCCTCAGTGTTTGTCTTGGGAAGCCTCACTGGCCGTCTCTCTAAGCCAAGCAGGCCGTTGACTTTCGAAGCAACCTGAGAAAGGCGCGGTTTGCGCCTGAAACACCCAGAGCCCTTTTATAAGGTGTACGGGCGTCGGAGCCTAAAGCAAGTCAGCGGGGACGTCACGCCACTCGCCGCAGGCAGAACGGCTCTGCTACGAAGGTTCAACGGGGAAGGACAGGGTGCCGCTTCCGACCCTTTGACTGTGGCAGAAACGACACGTACTAGGCACACTGCAACTTTGATATTGGTGACCTAGTGAGAAAAGCACTATTTTCCCCCCTGGAGAGCAGAAGGCCTGTGGTGTCAAATTTCCCTGAGACAGTGCTGTTCTCTGTCTGCTCTTCACAGCTAGAGTGCCTTCACGGAGAGCAGAGTGTCCTTGGAGAAACAGAGAGTGTCCTGTGCATTCCAGGCGGCACCCCAGATCACCCACTGCAAAAGGGAAATCTACACCTCTCTCCACGGTTCAAAGGATCGAACGGATGGCCCATTCACACATCGAGGCGTTCAGCGGTTTTTCCACAGCCTTCTGGAGAAGTACTGCTGGATCTCTAGTATGCTTTTCCTATGGCACCCACGTCCTCACTGCGTCCCAGGGAACAACACTGTGTAGAGGAAAACACTTCCTGGCTGACTGAGCAGCACCATGCTACCTCAGGCCTCCGGATCACCACTCTCAAAGCAGAGTGAAAGGCAAACCTCTGCTTTTTCTCCACAGAGCTCGATGGCCAAAACATTCAACGGACTCTCTGAACACAGCACTAACTGCTCTTTTGTAGGTGACATGTCAGGGGATCTCAGGGCAGAGCGTGAGCTGCAAGGAAAACACACTTCCCTAAGTGTCCGTTCCGGGTGCACTTACTTGGCGGATCTCTCTCTATGCCACGCACAAACTAGAGAGGCCCTGCAGTTTTCCAAATGTAGATAGATTCGCCTGAACACTACTACGCTTCGAGAAGCTGCGAGGACACGTCGCAACCTCCCCAAAGCTTTACGTCCCATAGACCAGCCACAGGTTTCACATCACAACTTCCTCGGGTTCGAACTTCATCCGGGAAGGGGCCAGAGTGCCCCCTTCTGTCTGTTTTGGCTCGCTGGAAACTGATCGTACTCGGGCAGTTTGGAACGTTCAGTTTGGCCATGTATGTGCATGGCAGCACGTCCCAGCTGTAAGGAGGACCGCTGCAGCCTCCACGCCGCCTGAAATAGAGTGCTGCTGCCAGTCTCACGTCCTGGAATGTCCTATGTAGGAAAAGGGCGTTTCCCTGAGGGCAATACGGTGCTCCCAGTTCCCTGCAAGAGGCATGGGAAAGGCGCCAATGCCTAAAGGGAAAACGACACTGCCTGCCAGGCTCATAGTAAGGTCCATGTATTGCATTTGGAAGATTGGGCATACATCATTGGCCAGGAAAACCTAGTCCACGGAGTGCCTTCCCGTTAGTGAGCTTCTCGGAACTCTGGGAATACCGCGTCCTCCGCACCTCCCATGAAAGAACACTGAGACCTGAGGATCCCTTCCTGGGCGACTTCACAACCCTCAGGGATCTTGGGCCTCCGGGCATCTCTCCCTTAACGCCGAGTGAAAAGCAGCACACTGCTTTCTTCGTTGGAGAGCTAAGTGTCTGAGCTTTCTAAAGTCCACCCAAACACGGGTCCAGCAGGTCTTTTAAGTGTACGGCCAGGGGCTCACAGCACTGCACCAGGGCCACAGTGAGAAAACACGCTCCTCAGTGTTTGTCTTGGGAAGCCTCACTGGCCGTCTCTCTAAGCCAAGCAGGCCGTTGACTTTCGAAGCAACCTGAGAAAGGCGCGGTTTGCGCCTGAAACACCCAGAGCCCTTTTATAAGGTGTACGGGCGTCGGAGCCTAAAGCAAGTCAGCGGGGACGTCACGCCACTCGCCGCAGGCAGAACGGCTCTGCTACGAAGGTTCAACGGGGAAGGACAGGGTGCCGCTTCCGACCCTTTGACTGTGGCAGAAACGACACGTACTAGGCACACTGCAACTTTGATATTGGTGACCTAGTGAGAAAAGCACTATTTTCCCCCCTGGAGAGCAGAAGGCCTGTGGTGTCAAATTTCCCTGAGACAGTGCTGTTCTCTGTCTGCTCTTCACAGCTAGAGTGCCTTCACGGAGAGCAGAGTGTCCTTGGAGAAACAGAGAGTGTCCTGTGCATTCCAGGCGGCACCCCAGATCACCCACTGCAAAAGGGAAATCTACACCTCTCTCCACGGTTCAAAGGATCGATCGGATGGCCCATTCACACATCGAGGCGTTCAGCGGTTTTTCCACAGCCTTCTGGAGAAGTACTGCTGGATCTCTAGTATGCTTTTCCTATGGCACCCACGTCCTCACTGCGTCCCAGGGAACAACACTGTGTAGAGGAAAACACTTCCTGGCTGACTGAGCAGCACCATGCTACCTCAGGCCTCCGGATCACCACTCTCAAAGCAGAGTGAAAGGCAAACCTCTGCGTTTTCTCCACAGAGCTCGATGGCCAAAACATTCAACGGACTCTCTGAACACAGCACTAACTGCTCTTTTGTAGGTGACATGTCAGGGGATCTCAGGGCAGAGCGTGAGCTGCAAGGAAAACACACTTCCCTAAGTGTCCGTTCCGGGTGCACTTACTTGGCGGATCTCTCTCTATGCCACGCACAAACTAGAGAGGCCCTGCAGTTTTCCAAATGTAGATAGATTCGCCTGAACACTACTACGCTTCGAGAAGCTGCGAGGACACGTCGCAACCTCCCCAAAGCTTTACGTCCCATAGACCAGCCACACGTTGCACATCACAACTTCCTCGGGTTCGAACTTCATCCGGGAAGGGGCCAGAGTGCCCCCTTCTGTCTGTTTTGGCTCGCTGGAAACTGATCGTACTCGGGCAGTTTGGAACGTTCAGTTTGGCCATGTATGTGCATGGCAGCACGTCCCAGCTGTAAGGAGGACCGCTGCAGCCTCCACGCCGCCTGAAATAGAGTGCTGCTGCCAGTCTCACGTCCTGGAATGTCCTATGTAGGAAAAGGGCGTTTCCCTGAGGGCAATACGGTGCTCCCAGTTCCCTGCAAGAGGCATGGGAAAGGCGCCAATGCCTAAAGGGAAAACGACACTGCCTGCCAGGCTCATAGTAAGGTCCATGTATTGCATTTGGAAGATTGGGCATACATCATTGGCCAGGAAAACCTAGTCCACGGAGTGCCTTCCCGTTAGTGAGCTTCTCGGAACTCTGGGAATACTGCGTCCTCCGCACCTCCCATGAAAGAACACTGAGACCTGAGGATCCCTTCCTGGGCGACTTCACAACCCTCAGGGATCTTGGGCCTCCGGGCATCTCTCCCTTAACGCCGAGTGAAAAGCAGCACACTGCTTTCTTCGTTGGAGAGCTAAGTGTCTGAGCTTTCTAAAGTCCACCCAAACACGGGTCCAGCAGGTCTTTTAAGTGTACGGCCAGGGGCTCACAGCACTGCACCAGGGCCACAGTGAGAAAACACGCTCCTCAGTGTTTGTCTTGGGAAGCCTCACTGGCCGTCTCTCTAAGCCAAGCAGGCCGTTGACTTTCGAAGCAACCTGAGAAAGGCGCGGTTTGCGCCTGAAACACCCAGAGCCCTTTTATAAGGTGTACGGGCGTCGGAGCCTAAAGCAAGTCAGCGGGGACGTCACGCCACTCGCCGCAGGCAGAACGGCTCTGCTACGAAGGTTCAACGGGGAAGGACAGGGTGCCGCTTCCGACCCTTTGACTGTGGCAGAAACGACACGTACTAGGCACACTGCAACTTTGATATTGGTGACCTAGTGAGAAAAGCACTATTTTCCCCCCTGGAGAGCAGAAGGCCTGTGGTGTCAAATTTCCCTGAGACAGTGCTGTTCTCTGTCTGCTCTTCACAGCTAGAGTGCCTTCACGGAGAGCAGAGTGTCCTTGGAGAAACAGAGAGTGTCCTGTGCATTCCAGGCGGCACCCCAGATCACCCACTGCAAAAGGGAAATCTACACCTCTCTCCACGGTTCAAAGGATCGATCGGATGGCCCATTCACACATCGAGGCGTTCAGCGGTTTTTCCACAGCCTTCTGGAGAAGTACTGCTGGATCTCTAGTATGCTTTTCCTATGGCACCCACGTCCTCACTGCGTCCCAGGGAACAACACTGTGTAGAGGAAAACACTTCCTGGCTGACTGAGCAGCACCATGCTACCTAAGGCCTCCGGATCACCACTCTCAAAGCAGAGTGAAAGGCAAACCTCTGCTTTTTCTCCACAGAGCTCGATGGCCAAAACATTCAACGGACTCTCTGAACACAGCACTAACTGCTCTTTTGTAGGTGACATGTCAGGGGATCTCAGGGCAGAGCGTGAGCTGCAAGGAAAACACACTTCCCTAAGTGTCCGTTCCGGGTGCACTTACTTGGCGGATCTCTCTCTATGCCACGCACAAACTAGAGAGGCCCTGCAGTTTTCCAAATGTAGATAGATTCGCCTGAACACTACTACGCTTCGAGAAGCTGCGAGGACACGTCGCAACCTCCCCAAAGCTTTACGTCCCATAGACCAGCCACACGTTGCACATCACAACTTCCTCGGGTTCGAACTTCATCCGGGAAGGGGCCAGAGTGCCCCCTTCTGTCTGTTTTGGCTCGCTGGAAACTGATCGTACTCGGGCAGTTTGGAACGTTCAGTTTGGCCATGTATGTGCATGGCAGCACGTCCCAGCTGTAAGGAGGACCGCTGCAGCCTCCACGCCGCCTGAAATAGAGTGCTGCTGCCAGTCTCACGTCCTGGAATGTCCTATGTAGGAAAAGGGCGTTTCCCTGAGGGCAATACGGTGCTCCCAGTTCCCTGCAAGAGGCATGGGAAAGGCGCCAATGCCTAAAGGGAAAACGACACTGCCTGCCAGGCTCATAGTAAGGTCCATGTATTGCATTTGGAAGATTGGGCATACATCATTGGCCAGGAAAACCTAGTCCACGGAGTGCCTTCCCGTTAGTGAGCTTCTCGGAACTCTGGGAATACTGCGTCCTCCGCACCTCCCATGAAAGAACACTGAGACCTGAGGATCCCTTCCTGGGCGACTTCACAACCCTCAGGGATCTTGGGCCTCCGGGCATATCTCCCTTAACGCCGAGTGAAAAGCAGCACACTGCTTTCTTCGTTGGAGAGCTAAGTGTCTGAGCTTTCTAAAGTCCACCCAAACACGGGTCCAGCAGGTCTTTTAAGTGTACGGCCAGGGGCTCACAGCACTGCACCAGGGCCACAGTGAGAAAACACGCTCCTCAGTGTTTCTCTTGGGAAGCCTCACTGGCCGTCTCTTTAGCCAAGCAGGCCGTTGACTTTCGAAGCAACCTGAGAAAGGCGCGGTTTGCGCCTGAAACACCCAGAGCCCTTTTATAAGGTGTACGGGCGTCGGAGCCTAAAGCAAGTCAGCGGGGACGTCACGCCACTCGCCGCAGGCAGAACGGCTCTGCTACGAAGGTTCAACGGGGAAGGACAGGGTGCCGCTTCCGACCCTTTGACTGTGGCAGAAACGACACGTACTAAGCACACTGCAACTTTGATATTGGTGACCTAGTGAGAAAAGCACTATTTTCCCCCCTGGACAGCAGAAGGCCTGTGGTGTCAAATTTCCCTGAGACAGTGCTGTTCTCTGTCTGCTCTTCACAGCTAGAGTGCCTTCAAGGAGAGCAGAGTGTCCTTGGAGAAACAGAGAGTGTCCTGTGCATTCCAGGCGGCACCCCAGATCACCCACTGCAAAAGGGAAATCTACACCTCTCTCCACGGTTCAAAGGATCGAACGGATGGCCCATTCACACATCGAGGCGTTCAGCGGTTTTTCCACAGCCTTCTGGAGAAGTACTGCTGGATCTCTAGTATGCTTTTCCTATGGCACCCATGTCCTCACTGCGTCCCAGGGAACAACACTGTGTAGAGGAAAACACTTCCTGGCTGACTGAGCAGCACCATGCTACCTCAGGCCTCCGGATCACCACTCTCAAAGCAGAGTGAAAGGCAAACCTCTGCTTTTTCTCCACAGAGCTCGATGGCCAAAACATTCAACGGACTCTCTGAACACAGCACTAACTGCTCTTTTGTAGGTGACATGTCAGGGGATCTCAGGGCAGAGCGTGAGCTGCAAGGAAAACACACTTCCCTAAGTGTCCGTTCCGGGTGCACTTACTTGGCGGATCTCTCTCTATGCCACGCACAAACTAGAGAGGCCCTGCAGTTTTCCAAATGTAGATAGATTCGCCTGAACACTACTACGCTTCGAGAAGCTGCGAGGACACGTCGCAACCTCCCCAAAGCTTTACGTCCCATAGACCAGCCACACGTTGCACATCACAACTTCCTCGGGTTCGAACTTCATCCGGGAAGGGGCCAGAGTGCCCCCTTCTGTCTGTTTTGGCTCGCTGGAAACTGATCGTACTCGGGCAGTTTGGAACGTTCAGTTTGGCCATGTATGTGCATGGCAGCACGTCCCAGCTGTAAGGAGGACCGCTGCAGCCTCCACGCCGCCTGAAATAGAGTGCTGCTGCCAGTCTCACGTCCTGGAATGTCCTATGTAGGAAAAGGGCGTTTCCCTGAGGGCAATACGGTGCTCCCAGTTCCCTGCAAGAGGCATGGGAAAGGCGCCAATGCCTAAAGGGAAAACGACACTGCCTGCCAGGCTCATAGTAAGGTCCATGTATTGCATTTGGAAGATTGGGCATACATCATTGGCCAGGAAAACCTAGTCCACGGAGTGCCTTCCCGTTAGTGAGCTTCTCGGAACTCTGGGAATACTGCGTCCTCCGCACCTCCCATGAAAGAACACTGAGACCTGAGGATCCCTTCCTGGGCGACTTCACAACCCTCAGGGATCTTGGGCCTCCGGGCATCTCTCCCTTAACGCCGAGTGAAAAGCAGCACACTGCTTTCTTCGTTGGAGAGCTAAGTGTCTGAGCTTTCTAAAGTCCACCCAAACACGGGTCCAGCAGGTCTTTTAAGTGTACGGCCAGGGGCTCACAGCACTGCACCAGGGCCACAGTGAGAAAACACGCTCCTCAGTGTTTGTCTTGGGAAGCCTCACTGGCCGTCTCTCTAAGCCAAGCAGGCCGTTGACTTTCGAAGCAACCTGAGAAAGGCGCGGTTTGCGCCTGAAACACCCAGAGCCCTTTTATAAGGTGTACGGGCGTCGGAGCCTAAAGCAAGTCAGCGGGGACGTCACGCCACTCGCCGCAGGCAGAACGGCTCTGCTACGAAGGTTCAACGGGGAAGGACAGGGTGCCGCTTCCGACCCTTTGACTGTGGCAGAAACGACACGTACTAAGCACACTGCAACTTTGATATTGGTGACCTAGTGAGAAAAGCACTATTTTCCCCCCTGGAGAGCAGAAGGCCTGTGGTGTCAAATTTCCCTGAGACAGTGCTGTTCTCTGTCTGCTCTTCACAGCTAGAGTGCCTTCAAGGAGAGCAGAGTGTCCTTGGAGAAACAGAGAGTGTCCTGTGCATTCCAGGCGGCACCCCAGATCACCCACTGCAAAAGGGAAATCTACACCTCTCTCCACGGTTCAAAGGATCGAACGGATGGCCCATTCACACATCGAGGCGTTCAGCGGTTTTTCCACAGCCTTCTGGAGAAGTACTGCTGGATCTCTAGTATGCTTTTCCTATGGCACCCATGTCCTCACTGCGTCCCAGGGAACAACACTGTGTAGAGGAAAACACTTCCTGGCTGACTGAGCAGCACCATGCTACCTCAGGCCTCCGGATCATCACTCTCAAAGCAGAGTGAAAGGCAAACCTCTGCTTTTTCTCCACAGAGCTCGATGGCCAAAACATTCAACGGACTCTCTGAACACAGCACTAACTGCTCTTTTGTAGGTGACATGTCAGGGGATCTCAGGGCAGAGCGTGAGCTGCAAGGAAAACACACTTCCCTAAGTGTCCGTTCCGGGTGCACTTACTTGGCGGATCTCTCTCTATGCCACGCACAAACTAGAGAGGCCCTGCAGTTTTCCAAATGTAGATAGATTCGCCTGAACACTACTACGCTTCGAGAAGCTGCGAGGACACGTCGCAACCTCCCCAAAGCTTTACGTCCCATAGACCAGCCACACGTTGCACATCACAACTTCCTCGGGTTCGAACTTCATCCGGGAAGGGGCCAGAGTGCCCCCTTCTGTCTGTTTTGGCTCGCTGGAAACTGATCGTACTCGGGCAGTTTGGAACGTTCAGTTTGGCCATGTATGTGCATGGCAGCACGTCCCAGCTGTAAGGAGGACCGCTGCAGCCTCCACGCCGCCTGAAATAGAGTGCTGCTGCCAGTCTCACGTCCTGGAATGTCCTATGTAGGAAAAGGGCGTTTCCCTGAGGGCAATACGGTGCTCCCAGTTCCCTGCAAGAGGCATGGGAAAGGCGCCAATGCCTAAAGGGAAAACGACACTGCCTGCCAGGCTCATAGTAAGGTCCATGTATTGCATTTGGAAGATTGGGCATACATCATTGGCCAGGAAAACCTAGTCCACGGAGTGCCTTCCCGTTAGTGAGCTTCTCGGAACTCTGGGAATACTGCGTCCTCCGCACCTCCCATGAAAGAACACTGAGACCTGAGGATCCCTTCCTGGGCGACTTCACAACCCTCAGGGATCTTGGGCCTCCGGGCATCTCTCCCTTAACGCCGAGTGAAAAGCAGCACACTGCTTTCTTCGTTGGAGAGCTAAGTGTCTGAGCTTTCTAAAGTCCACCCAAACACGGGTCCAGCAGGTCTTTTAAGTGTACGGCCAGGGGCTCACAGCACTGCACCAGGGCCACAGTGAGAAAACACGCTCCTCAGTGTTTGTCTTGGGAAGCCTCACTGGCTGTCTCTCTAAGCCAAGCAGGCCGTTGACTTTCGAAGCAACCTGAGAAAGGCGCGGTTTGCGCCTGAAACACCCAGAGCCCTTTTATAAGGTGTACGGGCGTCGGAGCCTAAAGCAAGTCAGCGGGGACGTCACGCCACTCGCCGCAGGCAGAACGGCTCTGCTACGAAGGTTCAACGGGGAAGGACAGGGTGCCGCTTCCGACCCTTTGACTGTGGCAGAAACGACACGTACTAGGCACACTGCAACTTTGATATTGGTGACCTAGTGAGAAAAGCACTATTTTCCCCCCTGGAGAGCAGAAGGCCTGTGGTGTCAAATTTCCCTGAGACAGTGCTGTTCTCTGTCTGCTCTTCACAGCTAGAGTGCCTTCACGGAGAGCAGAGTGTCCTTGGAGAAACAGAGAGTGTCCTGTGCATTCCAGGCGGCACCCCAGATCACCCACTGCAAAAGGGAAATCTACACCTCTCTCCACGGTTCAAAGGATCGAACGGATGGCCCATTCACACATCGAGGCGTTCAGCGGTTTTTCCACAGCCTTCTGGAGAAGTACTGCTGGATCTCTACTATGCTTTTCCTATGGCACCCACGTCCTCACTGCGTCCCAGGGAACAACACTGTGTAGAGGAAAACACTTCCTGGCTGACTGAGCAGCACCATGCTACCTCAGGCCTCCGGATCACCACTCTCAAAGCAGAGTGAAAGGCAAACCTCTGCTTTTTCTCCACAGAGCTCGATGGCCAAAACATTCAACGGACTCTCTGAACACAGCACTAACTGCTCTTTTGTAGGTGACATGTCAGGGGATCTCAGGGCAGAGCGTGAGCTGCAAGGAAAACACACTTCCCTAAGTGTCCGTTCCGGGTGCACTTACTTGGCGGATCTCTCTCTATGCCACGCACAAACTAGAGAGGCCCTGCAGTTTTCCAAATGTAGATAGATTCGCCTGAACACTACTACGCTTCGAGAAGCTGCGAGGACACGTCGCAACCTCCCCAAAGCTTTACGTCCCATAGACCAGCCACACGTTGCACATCACAACTTCCTCGGGTTCGAACTTCATCCGAGAAGGGGCCAAAGTGCCTCTTTCTGTCTGTTTTGGCTCGCTGGAAACTGATCGTACTCGGGCAGTTTGGAACGTTCAGATTGGCCATGTATGTGCATGGCAGCACGTCCCAGCTGTAAGGAGGACCGCTGCAGCCTCCACGCCGCCTGAAATAGAGTGCTGCTGCCAGTCTCACGTCCTGGAATGCCCTACTTTGAAAAAGGGCGTTTCCCTGAGGGCAATACGGTGCTTCCAGTTCCATGCAAGAGGCATGGGAAAGGCGCCAATGCCTAAAGGGAAAACGACACTGCCTGCCAGGCTCATAGTAAGGTCCATGTATTGCATTTGGAAGATTGGGCATACATCATTGGCCAGGAAAACCTAGTCCACGGAGTGCCTTCCCGTTAGTGAGCTTCTCGGAACTCTGGGAATACTGCGTCCTCCGCACCTCCCATGAAAGAACACTGAGACCTGAGGATCCCTTCCTGGGCGACTTCACAACCCTCAGGGATCTTGGGCCTCCGGGCATCTCTCCCTTAACGCCGAGTGAAAAGCAGCACACTGCTTTCTTCGTTGGAGAGCTAAGTGTCTGAGCTTTCTAAAGTCCACCCAAACACGGGTCCAGCAGGTCTTTTAAGTGTACGGCCAGGGGCTCACAGCACTGCACCAGGGCCACAGTGAGAAAACACGCTCCTCAGTGTTTGTCTTGGGAAGCCTCACTGGCCGTCTCTCTAAGCCAAGCAGGCCGTTGACTTTCGAAGCAACCTGAGAAAGGCGCGGTTTGCGCCTGAAACACCCAGAGCCCTTTTATAAGGTGTACGGGCGTCGGAGCCTAAAGCAAGTCAGCGGGGACGTCACGCCACTCGCCGCAGGCAGAACGGCTCTGCTACGAAGGTTCAACGGGGAAGGACAGGGTGCCGCTTCCGACCCTTTGACTGTGGCAGAAACGACACGTACTAGGCACACTGCAACTTTGATATTGGTGACCTAGTGAGAAAAGCACTATTTTCCCCCCTGGAGAGCAGAAGGCCTGTGGTGTCAAATTTCCCTGAGACAGTGCTGTTCTCTGTCTGCTCTTCACAGCTAGAGTGCCTTCACGGAGAGCAGAGTGTCCTTGGAGAAACAGAGAGTGTCCTGTGCATTCCAGGCGGCACCCCAGATCACCCACTGCAAAAGGGAAATCTACACCTCTCTCCACGGTTCAAAGGATCGATCGGATGGCCCATTCACACATCGAGGCGTTCAGCGGTTTTTCCACAGCCTTCTGGAGAAGTACTGCTGGATCTCTAGTATGCTTTTCCTATGGCACCCACGTCCTCACTGCGTCCCAGGGAACAACACTGTGTAGAGGAAAACACTTCCTGGCTGACTGAGCAGCACCATGCTACCTCAGGCCTCCGGATCACCACTCTCAAAGCAGAGTGAAAGGCAAACCTCTGCGTTTTCTCCACAGAGCTCGATGGCCAAAACATTCAACGGACTCTCTGAACACAGCACTAACTGCTCTTTTGTAGGTGACATGTCAGGGGATCTCAGGGCAGAGCGTGAGCTGCAAGGAAAACACACTTCCCTAAGTGTCCGTTCCGGGTGCACTTACTTGGCGGATCTCTCTCTATGCCACGCACAAACTAGAGAGGCCCTGCAGTTTTCCAAATGTAGATAGATTCGCCTGAACACTACTACGCTTCGAGAAGCTGCGAGGACACGTCGCAACCTCCCCAAAGCTTTACGTCCCATAGACCAGCCACACGTTGCACATCACAACTTCCTCGGGTTCGAACTTCATCCGGGAAGGGGCCAGAGTGCCCCCTTCTGTCTGTTTTGGCTCGCTGGAAACTGATCGTACTCGGGCAGTTTGGAACGTTCAGTTTGGCCATGTATGTGCATGGCAGCACGTCCCAGCTGTAAGGAGGACCGCTGCAGCCTCCACGCCGCCTGAAATAGAGTGCTGCTGCCAGTCTCACGTCCTGGAATGTCCTACGTAGGAAAAGGGCGTTTCCCTGAGGGCAATACGGTGCTCCCAGTTCCCTGCAAGAGGCATGGGAAAGGCGCCAATGCCTAAAGGGAAAACGACACTGCCTGCCAGGCTCATAGTAAGGTCCATGTATTGCATTTGGAAGATTGGGCATACATCATTGGCCAGGAAAACCTAGTCCACGGAGTGCCTTCCCGTTAGTGAGCTTCTCGGAACTCTGGGAATACTGCGTCCTCCGCACCTCCCATGAAAGAACACTGAGACCTGAGGATCCCTTCCTGGGCGACTTCACAACCCTCAGGGATCTTGGGCCTCCGGGCATCTCTCCCTTAACGCCGAGTGAAAAGCAGCACACTGCTTTCTTCGTTGGAGAGCTAAGTGTCTGAGCTTTCTAAAGTCCACCCAAACACGGGTCCAGCAGGTCTTTTAAGTGTACGGCCAGGGGCTCACAGCACTGCACCAGGGCCACAGTGAGAAAACACGCTCCTCAGTGTTTGTCTTGGGAAGCCTCACTGGCCGTCTCTCTAAGCCAAGCAGGCCGTTGACTTTCGAAGCAACCTGAGAAAGGCGCGGTTTGCGCCTGAAACACCCAGAGCCCTTTTATAAGGTGTACGGGCGTCGGAGCCTAAAGCAAGTCAGCGGGGACGTCACGCCACTCGCCGCAGGCAGAACGGCTCTGCTACGAAGGTTCAACGGGGAAGGACAGGGTGCCGCTTCCGACCCTTTGACTGTGGCAGAAACGACACGTACTAGGCACACTGCAACTTTGATATTGGTGACCTAGTGAGAAAAGCACTATTTTCCCCCCTGGAGAGCAGAAGGCCTGTGGTGTCAAATTTCCCTGAGACAGTGCTGTTCTCTGTCTGCTCTTCACAGCTAGAGTGCCTTCACGGAGAGCAGAGTGTCCTTGGAGAAACAGAGAGTGTCCTGTGCATTCCAGGCGGCACCCCAGATCACCCACTGCAAAAGGGAAATCTACACCTCTCTCCACGGTTCAAAGGATCGATCGGATGGCCCATTCACACATCGAGGCGTTCAGCGGTTTTTCCACAGCCTTCTGGAGAAGTACTGCTGGATCTCTAGTATGCTTTTCCTATGGCACCCACGTCCTCACTGCGTCCCAGGGAACAACGCTGTGTACAGGAAAACACTTCCTGGCTGACTGAGCAGCACCATGCTACCTCAGGCCTCCGGATCACCTCTTTGAAAGCAGAGTGAAAGGCAACCCTCTGCTTTTTATCCAGAGAGCTCGATGGCCAAAACATTCAACGGACTCTCTGAACACAGCACTAACTGCTCTTTTGTAGGTGACATGTCAGGGGATCTCAGGGCAGAGCGTGAGCTGCAAGGAAAACACACTTCCCTAAGTGTCCGTTCTGGGTGCACTTACTTTGCGGATCTCTCTCTATGCCACGCACAAACTAGAGAGGCCCTGCAGTTTTCCAAATGTAGATAGATTCGCCTGAACACTACTACGCTTCGAGAAGCTGCGAGGACACGTCGCAACCTCCCCAAAGCTTTACGTCCCATAGACCAGCCACACGTTGCACATCACAACTTCCTCGGGTTCGAACTTCATCCGAGAAGGGGCCAAAGTGCCTCTTTCTGTCTGTTTTGGCTCGCTGGAAACTGATCGTACTCGGGCAGTTTGGAACGTTCAGATTGGCCATGTATGTGCATGGCAGCACGTCCCAGCTGTAAGGAGGACCGCTGCAGCCTCCACGCCGCCTGAAATAGAGTGCTGCTGCCAGTCTCACGTCCTGGAATGCCCTACGTAGAAAAAGGGCGTTTCCCTGAGGGCAATACGGTGCTTCCAGTTGCATGCAAGAGGCATGGGAAAGGCGCCAATGCCTAAAGGGAAAACGACACTGCCTGCCAGGCTCATAGTAAGGTCCATGTATTGCATTTGGAAGATTGGGCATACATCATTGGCCAGGAAAACCTAGTCCACGGAGTGCCTTCCCGTTAGTGAGCTTCTCGGAACTCTGGGAATACTGCGTCCTCCGCACCTCCCATGAAAGAACACTGAGACCTGAGGATCCCTTCCTGGGCGACTTCACAACCCTCAGGGATCTTGGGCCTCCGGGCATCTCTCCCTTAACGCCGAGTGAAAAGCAGCACACTGCTTTCTTCGTTGGAGAGCTAAGTGTCTGAGCTTTCTAAAGTCCACCCAAACACGGGTCCAGCAGGTCTTTTAAGTGTACGGCCAGGGGCTCACAGCACTGCACCAGGGCCACAGTGAGAAAACACGCTCCTCAGTGTTTGTCTTGGGAAGCCTCACTGGCCGTCTCTCTAAGCCAAGCAGGCCGTTGACTTTCGAAGCAACCTGAGAAAGGCGCGGTTTGCGCCTGAAACACCCAGAGCCCTTTTATAAGGTGTACGGGCGTCGGAGCCTAAAGCAAGTCAGCGGGGACGTCACGCCACTCGCCGCAGGCAGAACGGCTCTGCTACGAAGGTTCAACGGGGAAGGACAGGGTGCCGCTTCCGACCCTTTGACTGTGGCAGAAACGACACGTACTAGGCACACTGCAACTTTGATATTGGTGACCTAGTGAGAAAAGCACTATTTTCCCCCCTGGAGAGCAGAAGGCCTGTGGTGTCAAATTTCCCTGAGACAGTGCTGTTCTCTGTCTGCTCTTCACAGCTAGAGTGCCTTCACGGAGAGCAGAGTGTCCTTGGAGAAACAGAGAGTGTCCTGTGCATTCCAGGCGGCACCCCAGATCACCCACTGCAAAAGGGAAATCTACACCTCTCTCCACGGTTCAAAGGATCGATCGGATGGCCCATTCACACATCGAGGCGTTCAGCGGTTTTTCCACAGCCTTCTGGAGAAGTACTGCTGGATCTCTAGTATGCTTTTCCTATGGCACCCACGTCCTCACTGCGTCCCAGGGAACAACGCTGTGTACAGGAAAACACTTCCTGGCTGACTGAGCAGCACCATGCTACCTCAGGCCTCCGGATCACCTCTTTGAAAGCAGAGTGAAAGGCAACCCTCTGCTTTTTATCCAGAGAGCTCGATGGCCAAAACATTCAACGGACTCTCTGAACACAGCACTAACTGCTCTTTTGTAGGTGACATGTCAGGGGATCTCAGGGCAGAGCGTGAGCTGCAAGGAAAACACACTTCCCTAAGTGTCCGTTCTGGGTGCACTTACTTGGCGGATCTCTCTCTATGCCACGCACAAACTAGAGAGGCCCTGCAGTTTTCCAAATGTAGATAGATTCGCCTGAACACTACTACGCTTCGAGAAGCTGCGAGGACACGTCGCAACCTCCCCAAAGCTTTACGTCCCATAGACCAGCCACACGTTGCACATCACAACTTCCTCGGGTTCGAACTTCATCCGGGAAGGGGCCAGAGTGCCCCCTTCTGTCTGTTTTGGCTCGCTGGAAACTGATCGTACTCGGGCAGTTTGGAACGTTCAGTTTGGCCATGTATGTGCATGGCAGCACGTCCCAGCTGTAAGGAGGACCGCTGCAGCCTCCACGCCGCCTGAAATAGAGTGCTGCTGCCAGTCTCACGTCCTGGAATGTCCTATGTAGGAAAAGGGCGTTTCCCTGAGGGCAATACGGTGCTCCCAGTTCCCTGCAAGAGGCATGGGAAAGGCGCCAATGCCTAAAGGGAAAACGACACTGCCTGCCAGGCTCATAGTAAGGTCCATGTATTGCATTTGGAAGATTGGGCATACATCATTGGCCAGGAAAACCTAGTCCACGGAGTGCCTTCCCGTTAGTGAGCTTCTCGGAACTCTGGGAATACTGCGTCCTCCGCACCTCCCATGAAAGAACACTGAGACCTGAGGATCCCTTCCTGGGCGACTTCACAACCCTCAGGGATCTTGGGCCTCCGGGCATCTCTCCCTTAACGCCGAGTGAAAAGCAGCACACTGCTTTCTTCGTTGGAGAGCTAAGTGTCTGAGCTTTCTAAAGTCCACCCAAACACGGGTCCAGCAGGTCTTTTAAGTGTACGGCCAGGGGCTCACAGCACTGCACCAGGGCCACAGTGAGAAAACACGCTCCTCAGTGTTTCTCTTGGGAAGCCTCACTGGCCGTCTCTCTAAGCCAAGCAGGCCGTTGACTTTCGAAGCAACCTGAGAAAGGCGCGGTTTGCGCCTGAAACACCCAGAGCCCTTTTATAAGGTGTACGGGCGTCGGAGCCTAAAGCAAGTCAGCGGGGACGTCACGCCACTCGCCGCAGGCAGAACGGCTCTGCTACGAAGGTTCAACGGGGAAGGACAGGGTGCCGCTTCCGACCCTTTGACTGTGGCAGAAACGACACGTACTAGGCACACTGCAACTTTGATATTGGTGACCTAGTGAGAAAAGCACTATTTTCCCCCCTGGAGAGCAGAAGGCCTGTGGTGTCAAATTTCCCTGAGACAGTGCTGTTCTCTGTCTGCTCTTCACAGCTAGAGTGCCTTCACGGAGAGCAGAGTGTCCTTGGAGAAACAGAGAGTGTCCTGTGCATTCCAGGCGGCACCCCAGATCACCCACTGCAAAAGGGAAATCTACACCTCTCTCCACGGTTCAAAGGATCGAACGGATGGCCCATTCACACATCGAGGCGTTCAGCGGTTTTTCCACAGCCTTCTGGAGAAGTACTGCTGGATCTCTAGTATGCTTTTCCTATGGCACCCACGTCCTCACTGCGTCCCAGGGAACAACACTGTGTAGAGGAAAACACTTCCTGGCTGACTGAGCAGCACCATGCTACCTCAGGCCTCCGGATCACCACTCTCAAAGCAGAGTGAAAGGCAAACCTCTGCTTTTTCTCCACAGAGCTCGATGGCCAAAACATTCAACGGACTCTCTGAACACAGCACTAACTGCTCTTTTGTAGGTGACATGTCAGGGGATCTCAGGGCAGAGCGTGAGCTGCAAGGAAAACACACTTCCCTAAGTGTCCGTTCCGGGTGCACTTACTTGGCGGATCTCTCTCTATGCCACGCACAAACTAGAGAGGCCCTGCAGTTTTCCAAATGTAGATAGATTCGCCTGAACACTACTACGCTTCGAGAAGCTGCGAGGACACGTCGCAACCTCCCCAAAGCTTTACGTCCCATAGACCAGCCACAGGTTTCACATCACAACTTCCTCGGGTTCGAACTTCATCCGGGAAGGGGCCAGAGTGCCCCCTTCTGTCTGTTTTGGCTCGCTGGAAACTGATCGTACTCGGGCAGTTTGGAACGTTCAGTTTGGCCATGTATGTGCATGGCAGCACGTCCCAGCTGTAAGGAGGACCGCTGCAGCCTCCACGCCGCCTGAAATAGAGTGCTGCTGCCAGTCTCACGTCCTGGAATGTCCTATGTAGGAAAAGGGCGTTTCCCTGAGGGCAATACGGTGCTCCCAGTTCCCTGCAAGAGGCATGGGAAAGGCGCCAATGCCTAAAGGGAAAACGACACTGCCTGCCAGGCTCATAGTAAGGTCCATGTATTGCATTTGGAAGATTGGGCATACATCATTGGCCAGGAAAACCTAGTCCACGGAGTGCCTTCCCGTTAGTGAGCTTCTCGGAACTCTGGGAATACTGCGTCCTCCGCACCTCCCATGAAAGAACACTGAGACCTGAGGATCCCTTCCTGGGCGACTTCACAACCCTCAGGGATCTTGGGCCTCCGGGCATCTCTCCCTTAACGCCGAGTGAAAAGCAGCACACTGCTTTCTTCGTTGGAGAGCTAAGTGTCTGAGCTTTCTAAAGTCCACCCAAACACGGGTCCAGCAGGTCTTTTAAGTGTACGGCCAGGGGCTCACAGCACTGCACCAGGGCCACAGTGAGAAAACACGCTCCTCAGTGTTTGTCTTGGGAAGCCTCACTGGCCGTCTCTCTAAGCCAAGCAGGCCGTTGACTTTCGAAGCAACCTGAGAAAGGCGCGGTTTGCGCCTGAAACACCCAGAGCCCTTTTATAAGGTGTACGGGCGTCGGAGCCTAAAGCAAGTCAGCGGGGACGTCACGCCACTCGCCGCAGGCAGAACGGCTCTGCTACGAAGGTTCAACGGGGAAGGACAGGGTGCCGCTTCCGACCCTTTGACTGTGGCAGAAACGACACGTACTAGGCACACTGCAACTTTGATATTGGTGACCTAGTGAGAAAAGCACTATTTTCCCCCCTGGAGAGCAGAAGGCCTGTGGTGTCAAATTTCCCTGAGACAGTGCTGTTCTCTGTCTGCTCTTCACAGCTAGAGTGCCTTCACGGAGAGCAGAGTGTCCTTGGAGAAACAGAGAGTGTCCTGTGCATTCCAGGCGGCACCCCAGATCACCCACTGCAAAAGGGAAATCTACACCTCTCTCCACGGTTCAAAGGATCGATCGGATGGCCCATTCACACATCGAGGCGTTCAGCGGTTTTTCCACAGCCTTCTGGAGAAGTACTGCTGGATCTCTAGTATGCTTTTCCTATGGCACCCACGTCCTCACTGCGTCCCAGGGAACAACACTGTGTAGAGGAAAACACTTCCTGGCTGACTGAGCAGCACCATGCTACCTCAGGCCTCCGGATCACCACTCTCAAAGCAGAGTGAAAGGCAAACCTCTGCTTTTTCTCCACAGAGCTCGATGGCCAAAACATTCAACGGACTCTCTGAACACAGCACTAACTGCTCTTTTGTAGGTGACATGTCAGGGGATCTCAGGGCAGAGCGTGAGCTGCAAGGAAAACACACTTCCCTAAGTGTCCGTTCCGGGTGCACTTACTTGGCGGATCTCTCTCTATGCCACGCACAAACTAGAGAGGCCCTGCAGTTTTCCAAATGTAGATAGATTCGCCTGAACACTACTACGCTTCGAGAAGCTGCGAGGACACGTCGCAACCTCCCCAAAGCTTTACGTCCCATAGACCAGCCACACGTTGCACATCACAACTTCCTCGGGTTCGAACTTCATCCGGGAAGGGGCCAGAGTGCCCCCTTCTGTCTGTTTTGGCTCGCTGGAAACTGATCGTACTCGGGCAGTTTGGAACGTTCAGTTTGGCCATGTATGTGCATGGCAGCACGTCCCAGCTGTAAGGAGGACCGCTGCAGCCTCCACGCCGCCTGAAATAGAGTGCTGCTGCCAGTCTCACGTCCTGGAATGTCCTATGTAGGAAAAGGGCGTTTCCCTGAGGGCAATACGGTGCTCCCAGTTCCCTGCAAGAGGCATGGGAAAGGCGCCAATGCCTAAAGGGAAAACGACACTGCCTGCCAGGCTCATAGTAAGGTCCATGTATTGCATTTGGAAGATTGGGCATACATCATTGGCCAGGAAAACCTAGTCCACGGAGTGCCTTCCCGTTAGTGAGCTTCTCGGAACTCTGGGAATACTGCGTCCTCCGCACCTCCCATGAAAGAACACTGAGACCTGAGGATCCCTTCCTGGGCGACTTCACAACCCTCAGGGATCTTGGGCCTCCGGGCATCTCTCCCTTAACGCCGAGTGAAAAGCAGCACACTGCTTTCTTCGTTGGAGAGCTAAATGTCTGAGCTTTCTAAAGTCCACCCAAACACGGGTCCAGCAGGTCTTTTAAGTGTACGGCCAGGGGCTCACAGCACTGCACCAGGGCCACAGTGAGAAAACACGCTCCTCAGTGTTTGTCTTGGGAAGCCTCACTGGCCGTCTCTCTAAGCCAAGCAGGCCGTTGACTTTCGAAGCAACCTGAGAAAGGCGCGGTTTGCGCCTGAAACACCCAGAGCCCTTTTATAAGGTGTACGGGCGTCGGAGCCTAAAGCAAGTCAGCGGGGACGTCACGCCACTCGCCGCAGGCAGAACGGCTCTGCTACGAAGGTTCAACGGGGAAGGACAGGGTGCCGCTTCCGACCCTTTGACTGTGGCAGAAACGACACGTACTAGGCACACTGCAACTTTGATATTGGTGACCTAGTGAGAAAAGCACTATTTTCCCCCCTGGAGAGCAGAAGGCCTGTGGTGTCAAATTTCCCTGAGACAGTGCTGTTCTCTGTCTGCTCTTCACAGCTAGAGTGCCTTCACGGAGAGCAGAGTGTCCTTGGAGAAACAGAGAGTGTCCTGTGCATTCCAGGCGGCACCCCAGATCACCCACTGCAAAAGGGAAATCTACACCTCTCTCCACGGTTCAAAGGATCGATCGGATGGCCCATTCACACATCGAGGCGTTCAGCGGTTTTTCCACAGCCTTCTGGAGAAGTACTGCTGGATCTCTAGTATGCTTTTCCTATGGCACCCACGTCCTCACTGCGTCCCAGGGAACAACACTGTGTAGAGGAAAACACTTCCTGGCTGACTGAGCAGCACCATGCTACCTCAGGCCTCCGGATCACCACTCTCAAAGCAGAGTGAAAGGCAAACCTCTGCTTTTTCTCCACAGAGCTCGATGGCCAAAACATTCAACGGACTCTCTGAACACAGCACTAACTGCTCTTTTGTAGGTGACATGTCAGGGGATCTCAGGGCAGAGCGTGAGCTGCAAGGAAAACACACTTCCCTAAGTGTCCGTTCCGGGTGCACTTACTTGGCGGATCTCTCTCTATGCCACGCACAAACTAGAGAGGCCCTGCAGTTTTCCAAATGTAGATAGATTCGCCTGAACACTACTACGCTTCGAGAAGCTGCGAGGACACGTCGCAACCTCCCCAAAGCTTTACGTCCCATAGACCAGCCACACGTTGCACATCACAACTTCCTCGGGTTCGAACTTCATCCGGGAAGGGGCCAGAGTGCCCCCTTCTGTCTGTTTTGGCTCGCTGGAAACTGATCGTACTCGGGCAGTTTGGAACGTTCAGTTTGGCCATGTATGTGCATGGCAGCACGTCCCAGCTGTAAGGAGGACCGCTGCAGCCTCCACGCCGCCTGAAATAGAGTGCTGCTGCCAGTCTCACGTCCTGGAATGTCCTATGTAGGAAAAGGGCGTTTCCCTGAGGGCAATACGGTGCTCCCAGTTCCCTGCAAGAGGCATGGGAAAGGCGCCAATGCCTAAAGGGAAAACGACACTGCCTGCCAGGCTCATAGTAAGGTCCATGTATTGCATTTGGAAGATTGGGCATACATCATTGGCCAGGAAAACCTAGTCCACGGAGTGCCTTCCCGTTAGTGAGCTTCTCGGAACTCTGGGAATACTGCGTCCTCCGCACCTCCCATGAAAGAACACTGAGACCTGAGGATCCCTTCCTGGGCGACTTCACAACCCTCAGGGATCTTGGGCCTCCGGGCATCTCTCCCTTAACGCCGAGTGAAAAGCAGCACACTGCTTTCTTCGTTGGAGAGCTAAGTGTCTGAGCTTTCTAAAGTCCACCCAAACACGGGTCCAGCAGGTCTTTTAAGTGTACGGCCAGGGGCTCACAGCACTGCACCAGGGCCACAGTGAGAAAACACGCTCCTCAGTGTTTCTCTTGGGAAGCCTCACTGGCCGTCTCTCTAAGCCAAGCAGGCCGTTGACTTTCGAAGCAACCTGAGAAAGGCGCGGTTTGCGCCTGAAACACCCAGAGCCCTTTTATAAGGTGTACGGGCGTCGGAGCCTAAAGCAAGTCAGCGGGGACGTCACGCCACTCGCCGCAGGCAGAACGGCTCTGCTACGAAGGTTCAACGGGGAAGGACAGGGTGCCGCTTCCGACCCTTTGACTGTGGCAGAAACGACACGTACTAAGCACACTGCAACTTTGATATTGGTGACCTAGTGAGAAAAGCACTATTTTCCCCCCTGGAGAGCAGAAGGCCTGTGGTGTCAAATTTCCCTGAGACAGTGCTGTTCTCTGTCTGCTCTTCACAGCTAGAGTGCCTTCAAGGAGAGCAGAGTGTCCTTGGAGAAACAGAGAGTGTCCTGTGCATTCCAGGCGGCACCCCAGATCACCCACTGCAAAAGGGAAATCTACACCTCTCTCCACGGTTCAAAGGATCGAACGGATGGCCCATTCACACATCGAGGCGTTCAGCGGTTTTTCCACAGCCTTCTGGAGAAGTACTGCTGGATCTCTAGTATGCTTTTCCTATGGCACCCATGTCCTCACTGCGTCCCAGGGAACAACACTGTGTAGAGGAAAACACTTCCTGGCTGACTGAGCAGCACCATGCTACCTCAGGCCTCCGGATCACCACTCTCAAAGCAGAGTGAAAGGCAAACCTCTGCTTTTTCTCCACAGAGCTCGATGGCCAAAACATTCAACGGACTCTCTGAACACAGCACTAACTGCTCTTTTGTAGGTGACATGTCAGGGGATCTCAGGGCAGAGCGTGAGCTGCAAGGAAAACACACTTCCCTAAGTGTCCGTTCCGGGTGCACTTACTTGGCGGATCTCTCTCTATGCCACGCACAAACTAGAGAGGCCCTGCAGTTTTCCAAATGTAGATAGATTCGCCTGAACACTACTACGCTTCGAGAAGCTGCGAGGACACGTCGCAACCTCCCCAAAGCTTTACGTCCCATAGACCAGCCACACGTTGCACATCACAACTTCCTCGGGTTCGAACTTCATCCGGGAAGGGGCCAGAGTGCCCCCTTCTGTCTGTTTTGGCTCGCTGGAAACTGATCGTACTCGGGCAGTTTGGAACGTTCAGTTTGGCCATGTATGTGCATGGCAGCACGTCCCAGCTGTAAGGAGGACCGCTGCAGCCTCCACGCCGCCTGAAATAGAGTGCTGCTGCCAGTCTCACGTCCTGGAATGTCCTATGTAGGAAAAGGGCGTTTCCCTGAGGGCAATACGGTGCTCCCAGTTCCCTGCAAGAGGCATGGGAAAGGCGCCAATGCCTAAAGGGAAAACGACACTGCCTGCCAGGCTCATAGTAAGGTCCATGTATTGCATTTGGAAGATTGGGCATACATCATTGGCCAGGAAAACCTAGTCCACGGAGTGCCTTCCCGTTAGTGAGCTTCTCGGAACTCTGGGAATACTGCGTCCTCCGCACCTCCCATGAAAGAACACTGAGACCTGAGGATCCCTTCCTGGGCGACTTCACAACCCTCAGGGATCTTGGGCCTCCGGGCATCTCTCCCTTAACGCCGAGTGAAAAGCAGCACACTGCTTTCTTCGTTGGAGAGCTAAGTGTCTGAGCTTTCTAAAGTCCACCCAAACACGGGTCCAGCAGGTCTTTTAAGTGTACGGCCAGGGGCTCACAGCACTGCACCAGGGCCACAGTGAGAAAACACGCTCCTCAGTGTTTCTCTTGGGAAGCCTCACTGGCCGTCTCTCTAAGCCAAGCAGGCCGTTGACTTTCGAAGCAACCTGAGAAAGGCGCGGTTTGCGCCTGAAACACCCAGAGCCCTTTTATAAGGTGTACGGGCGTCGGAGCCTAAAGCAAGTCAGCGGGGACGTCACGCCACTCGCCGCAGGCAGAACGGCTCTGCTACGAAGGTTCAACGGGGAAGGACAGGGTGCCGCTTCCGACCCTTTGACTGTGGCAGAAACGACACGTACTAAGCACACTGCAACTTTGATATTGGTGACCTAGTGAGAAAAGCACTATTTTCCCCCCTGGAGAGCAGAAGGCCTGTGGTGTCAAATTTCCCTGAGACAGTGCTGTTCTCTGTCTGCTCTTCACAGCTAGAGTGCCTTCAAGGAGAGCAGAGTGTCCTTGGAGAAACAGAGAGTGTCCTGTGCATTCCAGGCGGCACCCCAGATCACCCACTGCAAAAGGGAAATCTACACCTCTCTCCACGGTTCAAAGGATCGAACGGATGGCCCATTCACACATCGAGGCGTTCAGCGGTTTTTCCACAGCCTTCTGGAGAAGTACTGCTGGATCTCTAGTATGCTTTTCCTATGGCACCCATGTCCTCACTGCGTCCCAGGGAACAACACTGTGTAGAGGAAAACACTTCCTGGCTGACTGAGCAGCACCATGCTACCTCAGGCCTCCGGATCACCACTCTCAAAGCAGAGTGAAAGGCAAACCTCTGCTT
This sequence comes from Mesoplodon bidens, assembly GCF_964165515.1. Taxonomy (NCBI): domain Eukaryota; kingdom Metazoa; phylum Chordata; class Mammalia; order Artiodactyla; family Ziphiidae; genus Mesoplodon; species Mesoplodon bidens. The sequence continues at coordinate 62,669 of NW_027671470.1, forward strand.
TTTCTCCACAGAGCTCGATGGCCAAAACATTCAACGGACTCTCTGAACACAGCACTAACTGCTCTTTTGTAGGTGACATGTCAGGGGATCTCAGGGCAGAGCGTGAGCTGCAAGGAAAACACACTTCCCTAAGTGTCCGTTCCGGGTGCACTTACTTGGCGGATCTCTCTCTATGCCACGCACAAACTAGAGAGGCCCTGCAGTTTTCCAAATGTAGATAGATTCGCCTGAACACTACTACGCTTCGAGAAGCTGCGAGGACACGTCGCAACCTCCCCAAAGCTTTACGTCCCATAGACCAGCCACACGTTGCACATCACAACTTCCTCGGGTTCGAACTTCATCCGGGAAGGGGCCAGAGTGCCCCCTTCTGTCTGTTTTGGCTCGCTGGAAACTGATCGTACTCGGGCAGTTTGGAACGTTCAGTTTGGCCATGTATGTGCATGGCAGCACGTCCCAGCTGTAAGGAGGACCGCTGCAGCCTCCACGCCGCCTGAAATAGAGTGCTGCTGCCAGTCTCACGTCCTGGAATGTCCTATGTAGGAAAAGGGCGTTTCCCTGAGGGCAATACGGTGCTCCCAGTTCCCTGCAAGAGGCATGGGAAAGGCGCCAATGCCTAAAGGGAAAACGACACTGCCTGCCAGGCTCATAGTAAGGTCCATGTATTGCATTTGGAAGATTGGGCATACATCATTGGCCAGGAAAACCTAGTCCACGGAGTGCCTTCCCGTTAGTGAGCTTCTCGGAACTCTGGGAATACTGCGTCCTCCGCACCTCCCATGAAAGAACACTGAGACCTGAGGATCCCTTCCTGGGCGACTTCACAACCCTCAGGGATCTTGGGCCTCCGGGCATCTCTCCCTTAACGCCGAGTGAAAAGCAGCACACTGCTTTCTTCGTTGGAGAGCTAAGTGTCTGAGCTTTCTAAAGTCCACCCAAACACGGGTCCAGCAGGTCTTTTAAGTGTACGGCCAGGGGCTCACAGCACTGCACCAGGGCCACAGTGAGAAAACACGCTCCTCAGTGTTTGTCTTGGGAAGCCTCACTGGCCGTCTCTCTAAGCCAAGCAGGCCGTTGACTTTCGAAGCAACCTGAGAAAGGCGCGGTTTGCGCCTGAAACACCCAGAGCCCTTTTATAAGGTGTACGGGCGTCGGAGCCTAAAGCAAGTCAGCGGGGACGTCACGCCACTCGCCGCAGGCAGAACGGCTCTGCTACGAAGGTTCAACGGGGAAGGACAGGGTGCCGCTTCCGACCCTTTGACTGTGGCAGAAACGACACGTACTAAGCACACTGCAACTTTGATATTGGTGACCTAGTGAGAAAAGCACTATTTTCCCCCCTGGAGAGCAGAAGGCCTGTGGTGTCAAATTTCCCTGAGACAGTGCTGTTCTCTGTCTGCTCTTCACAGCTAGAGTGCCTTCAAGGAGAGCAGAGTGTCCTTGGAGAAACAGAGAGTGTCCTGTGCATTCCAGGCGGCACCCCAGATCACCCACTGCAAAAGGGAAATCTACACCTCTCTCCACGGTTCAAAGGATCGAACGGATGGCCCATTCACACATCGAGGCGTTCAGCGGTTTTTCCACAGCCTTCTGGAGAAGTACTGCTGGATCTCTAGTATGCTTTTCCTATGGCACCCATGTCCTCACTGCGTCCCAGGGAACAACACTGTGTAGAGGAAAACACTTCCTGGCTGACTGAGCAGCACCATGCTACCTCAGGCCTCCGGATCATCACTCTCAAAGCAGAGTGAAAGGCAAACCTCTGCTTTTTCTCCACAGAGCTCGATGGCCAAAACATTCAACGGACTCTCTGAACACAGCACTAACTGCTCTTTTGTAGGTGACATGTCAGGGGATCTCAGGGCAGAGCGTGAGCTGCAAGGAAAACACACTTCCCTAAGTGTCCGTTCCGGGTGCACTTACTTGGCGGATCTCTCTCTATGCCACGCACAAACTAGAGAGGCCCTGCAGTTTTCCAAATGTAGATAGATTCGCCTGAACACTACTACGCTTCGAGAAGCTGCGAGGACACGTCGCAACCTCCCCAAAGCTTTACGTCCCATAGACCAGCCACACGTTGCACATCACAACTTCCTCGGGTTCGAACTTCATCCGGGAAGGGGCCAGAGTGCCCCCTTCTGTCTGTTTTGGCTCGCTGGAAACTGATCGTACTCGGGCAGTTTGGAACGTTCAGTTTGGCCATGTATGTGCATGGCAGCACGTCCCAGCTGTAAGGAGGACCGCTGCAGCCTCCACGCCGCCTGAAATAGAGTGCTGCTGCCAGTCTCACGTCCTGGAATGTCCTATGTAGGAAAAGGGCGTTTCCCTGAGGGCAATACGGTGCTCCCAGTTCCCTGCAAGAGGCATGGGAAAGGCGCCAATGCCTAAAGGGAAAACGACACTGCCTGCCAGGCTCATAGTAAGGTCCATGTATTGCATTTGGAAGATTGGGCATACATCATTGGCCAGGAAAACCTAGTCCACGGAGTGCCTTCCCGTTAGTGAGCTTCTCGGAACTCTGGGAATACTGCGTCCTCCGCACCTCCCATGAAAGAACACTGAGACCTGAGGATCCCTTCCTGGGCGACTTCACAACCCTCAGGGATCTTGGGCCTCCGGGCATCTCTCCCTTAACGCCGAGTGAAAAGCAGCACACTGCTTTCTTCGTTGGAGAGCTAAGTGTCTGAGCTTTCTAAAGTCCACCCAAACACGGGTCCAGCAGGTCTTTTAAGTGTACGGCCAGGGGCTCACAGCACTGCACCAGGGCCACAGTGAGAAAACACGCTCCTCAGTGTTTGTCTTGGGAAGCCTCACTGGCTGTCTCTCTAAGCCAAGCAGGCCGTTGACTTTCGAAGCAACCTGAGAAAGGCGCGGTTTGCGCCTGAAACACCCAGAGCCCTTTTATAAGGTGTACGGGCGTCGGAGCCTAAAGCAAGTCAGCGGGGACGTCACGCCACTCGCCGCAGGCAGAACGGCTCTGCTACGAAGGTTCAACGGGGAAGGACAGGGTGCCGCTTCCGACCCTTTGACTGTGGCAGAAACGACACGTACTAGGCACACTGCAACTTTGATATTGGTGACCTAGTGAGAAAAGCACTATTTTCCCCCCTGGAGAGCAGAAGGCCTGTGGTGTCAAATTTCCCTGAGACAGTGCTGTTCTCTGTCTGCTCTTCACAGCTAGAGTGCCTTCACGGAGAGCAGAGTGTCCTTGGAGAAACAGAGAGTGTCCTGTGCATTCCAGGCGGCACCCCAGATCACCCACTGCAAAAGGGAAATCTACACCTCTCTCCACGGTTCAAAGGATCGAACGGATGGCCCATTCACACATCGAGGCGTTCAGCGGTTTTTCCACAGCCTTCTGGAGAAGTACTGCTGGATCTCTAGTATGCTTTTCCTATGGCACCCACGTCCTCACTGCGTCCCAGGGAACAACACTGTGTAGAGGAAAACACTTCCTGGCTGACTGAGCAGCACCATGCTACCTCAGGCCTCCGGATCACCACTCTCAAAGCAGAGTGAAAGGCAAACCTCTGCTTTTTCTCCACAGAGCTCGATGGCCAAAACATTCAACGGACTCTCTGAACACAGCACTAACTGCTCTTTTGTAGGTGACATGTCAGGGGATCTCAGGGCAGAGCGTGAGCTGCAAGGAAAACACACTTCCCTAAGTGTCCGTTCCGGGTGCACTTACTTGGCGGATCTCTCTCTATGCCACGCACAAACTAGAGAGGCCCTGCAGTTTTCCAAATGTAGATAGATTCGCCTGAACACTACTACGCTTCGAGAAGCTGCGAGGACACGTCGCAACCTCCCCAAAGCTTTACGTCCCATAGACCAGCCACACGTTGCACATCACAACTTCCTCGGGTTCGAACTTCATCCGAGAAGGGGCCAAAGTGCCTCTTTCTGTCTGTTTTGGCTCGCTGGAAACTGATCGTACTCGGGCAGTTTGGAACGTTCAGATTGGCCATGTATGTGCATGGCAGCACGTCCCAGCTGTAAGGAGGACCGCTGCAGCCTCCACGCCGCCTGAAATAGAGTGCTGCTGCCAGTCTCACGTCCTGGAATGCCCTACGTTGAAAAAGGGCGTTTCCCTGAGGGCAATACGGTGCTTCCAGTTCCATGCAAGAGGCATGGGAAAGGCGCCAATACCTAAAGGGAAAACGACACTGCCTGCCAGGCTCATAGTAAGGTCCATGTATTGCATTTGGAAGATTGGGCATACATCATTGGCCAGGAAAACCTAGTCCACGGAGTGCCTTCCCGTTAGTGAGCTTCTCGGAACTCTGGGAATACTGCGTCCTCCGCACCTCCCATGAAAGAACACTGAGACCTGAGGATCCCTTCCTGGGCGACTTCACAACCCTCAGGGATCTTGGGCCTCCGGGCATCTCTCCCTTAACGCCGAGTGAAAAGCAGCACACTGCTTTCTTCGTTGGAGAGCTAAGTGTCTGAGCTTTCTAAAGTCCACCCAAACACGGGTCCAGCAGGTCTTTTAAGTGTACGGCCAGGGGCTCACAGCACTGCACCAGGGCCACAGTGAGAAAACACGCTCCTCAGTGTTTGTCTTGGGAAGCCTCACTGGCCGTCTCTCTAAGCCAAGCAGGCCGTTGACTTTCGAAGCAACCTGAGAAAGGCGCGGTTTGCGCCTGAAACACCCAGAGCCCTTTTATAAGGTGTACGGGCGTCGGAGCCTAAAGCAAGTCAGCGGGGACGTCACGCCACTCGCCGCAGGCAGAACGGCTCTGCTACGAAGGTTCAACGGGGAAGGACAGGGTGCCGCTTCCGACCCTTTGACTGTGGCAGAAACGACACGTACTAGGCACACTGCAACTTTGATATTGGTGACCTAGTGAGAAAAGCACTATTTTCCCCCCTGGAGAGCAGAAGGCCTGTGGTGTCAAATTTCCCTGAGACAGTGCTGTTCTCTGTCTGCTCTTCACAGCTAGAGTGCCTTCACGGAGAGCAGAGTGTCCTTGGAGAAACAGAGAGTGTCCTGTGCATTCCAGGCGGCACCCCAGATCACCCACTGCAAAAGGGAAATCTACACCTCTCTCCACGGTTCAAAGGATCGAACGGATGGCCCATTCACACATCGAGGCGTTCAGCGGTTTTTCCACAGCCTTCTGGAGAAGTACTGCTGGATCTCTAGTATGCTTTTCCTATGGCACCCACGTCCTCACTGCGTCCCAGGGAACAACACTGTGTAGAGGAAAACACTTCCTGGCTGACTGAGCAGCACCATGCTACCTCAGGCCTCCGGATCACCACTCTCAAAGCAGAGTGAAAGGCAAACCTCTGCTTTTTCTCCACAGAGCTCGATGGCCAAAACATTCAACGGACTCTCTGAACACAGCACTAACTGCTCTTTTGTAGGTGACATGTCAGGGGATCTCAGGGCAGAGCGTGAGCTGCAAGGAAAACACACTTCCCTAAGTGTCCGTTCCGGGTGCACTTACTTGGCGGATCTCTCTCTATGCCACGCACAAACTAGAGAGGCCCTGCAGTTTTCCAAATGTAGATAGATTCGCCTGAACACTACTACGCTTCGAGAAGCTGCGAGGACACGTCGCAACCTCCCCAAAGCTTTACGTCCCATAGACCAGCCACACGTTGCACATCACAACTTCCTCGGGTTCGAACTTCATCCGGGAAGGGGCCAGAGTGCCCCCTTCTGTCTGTTTTGGCTCGCTGGAAACTGATCGTACTCGGGCAGTTTGGAACGTTCAGTTTGGCCATGTATGTGCATGGCAGCACGTCCCAGCTGTAAGGAGGACCGCTGCAGCCTCCACGCCGCCTGAAATAGAGTGCTGCTGCCAGTCTCACGTCCTGGAATGTCCTATGTAGGAAAAGGGCGTTTCCCTGAGGGCAATACGGTGCTCCCAGTTCCCTGCAAGAGGCATGGGAAAGGCGCCAATGCCTAAAGGGAAAACGACACTGCCTGCCAGGCTCATAGTAAGGTCCATGTATTGCATTTGGAAGATTGGGCATACATCATTGGCCAGGAAAACCTAGTCCACGGAGTGCCTTCCCGTTAGTGAGCTTCTCGGAACTCTGGGAATACTGCGTCCTCCGCACCTCCCATGAAAGAACACTGAGACCTGAGGATCCCTTCCTGGGCGACTTCACAACCCTCAGGGATCTTGGGCCTCCGGGCATCTCTCCCTTAACGCCGAGTGAAAAGCAGCACACTGCTTTCTTCGTTGGAGAGCTAAGTGTCTGAGCTTTCTAAAGTCCACCCAAACACGGGTCCAGCAGGTCTTTTAAGTGTACGGCCAGGGGCTCACAGCACTGCACCAGGGCCACAGTGAGAAAACACGCTCCTCAGTGTTTGTCTTGGGAAGCCTCACTGGCCGTCTCTCTAAGCCAAGCAGGCCGTTGACTTTCGAAGCAACCTGAGAAAGGCGCGGTTTGCGCCTGAAACACCCAGAGCCCTTTTATAAGGTGTACGGGCGTCGGAGCCTAAAGCAAGTCAGCGGGGACGTCACGCCACTCGCCGCAGGCAGAACAGCTCTGCTACGAAGGTTCAACGGGGAAGGACAGGGTGCCGCTTCCGACCCTTTGACTGTGGCAGAAACGACACGTACTAAGCACACTGCAACTTTGATATTGGTGACCTAGTGAGAAAAGCACTATTTTCCCCCCTGGAGAGCAGAAGGCCTGTGGTGTCAAATTTCCCTGAGACAGTGCTGTTCTCTGTCTGCTCTTCACAGCTAGAGTGCCTTCAAGGAGAGCAGAGTGTCCTTGGAGAAACAGAGAGTGTCCTGTGCATTCCAGGCGGCACCCCAGATCACCCACTGCAAAAGGGAAATCTACACCTCTCTCCACGGTTCAAAGGATCGAACGGATGGCCCATTCACACATCGAGGCGTTCAGCGGTTTTTCCACAGCCTTCTGGAGAAGTACTGCTGGATCTCTAGTATGCTTTTCCTATGGCACCCACGTCCTCACTGCGTCCCAGGGAACAACACTGTGTAGAGGAAAACACTTCCTGGCTGACTGAGCAGCACCATGCTACCTCAGGCCTCCGGATCACCACTCTCAAAGCAGAGTGAAAGGCAAACCTCTGCTTTTTCTCCACAGAGCTCGATGGCCAAAACATTCAACGGACTCTCTGAACACAGCACTAACTGCTCTTTTGTAGGTGACATGTCAGGGGATCTCAGGGCAGAGCGTGAGCTGCAAGGAAAACACACTTCCCTAAGTGTCCGTTCCGGGTGCACTTACTTGGCGGATCTCTCTCTATGCCACGCACAAACTAGAGAGGCCCTGCAGTTTTCCAAATGTAGATAGATTCGCCTGAGCACTACTACGCTTCGAGAAGCTGCGAGGACACGTCGCAACCTCCCCAAAGCTTTACGTCCCATAGACCAGCCACACGTTGCACATCACAACTTCCTCGGGTTCGAACTTCATCCGGGAAGGGGCCAGAGTGCCCCCTTCTGTCTGTTTTGGCTCGCTGGAAACTGATCGTACTCGGGCAGTTTGGAACGTTCAGTTTGGCCATGTATGTGCATGGCAGCACGTCCCAGCTGTAAGGAGGACCGCTGCAGCCTCCACGCCGCCTGAAATAGAGTGCTGCTGCCAGTCTCACGTCCTGGAATGTCCTATGTAGGAAAAGGGCGTTTCCCTGAGGGCAATACGGTGCTCCCAGTTCCCTGCAAGAGGCATGGGAAAGGCGCCAATGCCTAAAGGGAAAACGACACTGCCTGCCAGGCTCATAGTAAGGTCCATGTATTGCATTTGGAAGATTGGGCATACATCATTGGCCAGGAAAACCTAGTCCACGGAGTGCCTTCCCGTTAGTGAGCTTCTCGGAACTCTGGGAATACTGCGTCCTCCGCACCTCCCATGAAAGAACACTGAGACCTGAGGATCCCTTCCTGGGCGACTTCACAACCCTCAGGGATCTTGGGCCTCCGGGCATCTCTCCCTTAACGCCGAGTGAAAAGCAGCACACTGCTTTCTTCGTTGGAGAGCTAAGTGTCTGAGCTTTCTAAAGTCCACCCAAACACGGGTCCAGCAGGTCTTTTAAGTGTACGGCCAGGGGCTCACAGCACTGCACCAGGGCCACAGTGAGAAAACACGCTCCTCAGTGTTTGTCTTGGGAAGCCTCACTGGCTGTCTCTCTAAGCCAAGCAGGCCGTTGACTTTCGAAGCAACCTGAGAAAGGCGCGGTTTGCGCCTGAAACACCCAGAGCCCTTTTATAAGGTGTACGGGCGTCGGAGCCTAAAGCAAGTCAGCGGGGACGTCACGCCACTCGCCGCAGGCAGAACGGCTCTGCTACGAAGGTTCAGCGGGGAAGGACAGGGTGCCGCTTCCGACCCTTTGACTGTGGCAGAAACGACACGTACTAGGCACACTGCAACTTTGATATTGGTGACCTAGTGAGAAAAGCACTATTTTCCCCCCTGGAGAGCAGAAGGCCTGTGGTGTCAAATTTCCCTGAGACAGTGCTGTTCTCTGTCTGCTCTTCACAGCTAGAGTGCCTTCACGGAGAGCAGAGTGTCCTTGGAGAAACAGAGAGTGTCCTGTGCATTCCAGGCGGCACCCCAGATCACCCACTGCAAAAGGGAAATCTACACCTCTCTCCACGGTTCAAAGGATCGAACGGATGGCCCATTCACACATCGAGGCGTTCAGCGGTTTTTCCACAGCCTTCTGGAGAAGTACTGCTGGATCTCTAGTATGCTTTTCCTATGGCACCCACGTCCTCACTGCGTCCCAGGGAACAACACTGTGTAGAGGAAAACACTTCCTGGCTGACTGAGCAGCACCATGCTACCTCAGGCCTCCGGATCACCACTCTCAAAGCAGAGTGAAAGGCAAACCTCTGCTTTTTCTCCACAGAGCTCGATGGCCAAAACATTCAACGGACTCTCTGAACACAGCACTAACTGCTCTTTTGTAGGTGACATGTCAGGGGATCTCAGGGCAGAGCGTGAGCTGCAAGGAAAACACACTTCCCTAAGTGTCCGTTCCGGGTGCACTTACTTGGCGGATCTCTCTCTATGCCACGCACAAACTAGAGAGGCCCTGCAGTTTTCCAAATGTAGATAGATTCGCCTGAACACTACTACGCTTTGAGAAGCTGCGAGGACACGTCGCAACCTCCCCAAAGCTTTACGTCCCATAGACCAGCCACAGGTTTCACATCACAACTTCCTCGGGTTCGAACTTCATCCGGGAAGGGGCCAGAGTGCCCCCTTCTGTCTGTTTTGGCTCGCTGGAAACTGATCGTACTCGGGCAGTTTGGAACGTTCAGTTTGGCCATGTATGTGCATGGCAGCACGTCCCAGCTGTAAGGAGGACCGCTGCAGCCTCCACGCCGCCTGAAATAGAGTGCTGCTGCCAGTCTCACGTCCTGGAATGTCCTATGTAGGAAAAGGGCGTTTCCCTGAGGGCAATACGGTGCTCCCAGTTCCCTGCAAGAGGCATGGGAAAGGCGCCAATGCCTAAAGGGAAAACGACACTGCCTGCCAGGCTCATAGTAAGGTCCATGTATTGCATTTGGAAGATTGGGCATACATCATTGGCCAGGAAAACCTAGTCCACGGAGTGCCTTCCCGTTAGTGAGCTTCTCGGAACTCTGGGAATACTGCGTCCTCCGCACCTCCCATGAAAGAACACTGAGACCTGAGGATCCCTTCCTGGGCGACTTCACAACCCTCAGGGATCTTGGGCCTCCGGGCATCTCTCCCTTAACGCCGAGTGAAAAGCAGCACACTGCTTTCTTCGTTGGAGAGCTAAGTGTCTGAGCTTTCTAAAGTCTACCCAAACACGGGTCCAGCAGGTCTTTTAAGTGTACGGCCAGGGGCTCACAGCACTGCACCAGGGCCACAGTGAGAAAACACGCTCCTCAGTGTTTGTCTTGGGAAGCCTCACTGGCCGTCTCTCTAAGCCAAGCAGGCTGTTGACTTTCGAAGCAACCTGAGAAAGGCGCGGTTTGCGCCTGAAACACCCAGAGCCCTTTTATAAGGTGTACGGGCGTCGGAGCCTAAAGCAAGTCAGCGGGGACGTCACGCCACTCGCCGCAGGCAGAACGGCTCTGCTACGAAGGTTCAACGGGGAAGGACAGGGTGCCGCTTCCGACCCTTTGACTGTGGCAGAAACGACACGTACTAGGCACACTGCAACTTTGATATTGGTGACCTAGTGAGAAAAGCACTATTTTCCCCCCTGGAGAGCAGAAGGCCTGTGGTGTCAAATTTCCCTGAGACAGTGCTGTTCTCTGTCTGCTCTTCACAGCTAGAGTGCCTTCAAGGAGAGCAGAGTGTCCTTGGAGAAACAGAGAGTGTCCTGTGCATTCCAGGCGGCACCCCAGATCACCCACTGCAAAAGGGAAATCTACACCTCTCTCCACGGTTCAAAGGATCGAACGGATGGCCCATTCACACATCGAGGCGTTCAGCGGTTTTTCCACAGCCTTCTGGAGAAGTACTGCTGGATCTCTAGTATGCTTTTCCTATGGCACCCACGTCCTCACTGCATCCCAGGGAACAACACTGTGTAGAGGAAAACACTTCCTGGCTGACTGAGCAGCACCATGCTACCTCAGGCCTCCGGATCACCACTCTCAAAGCAGAGTGAAAGGCAAACCTCTGCTTTTTCTCCACAGAGCTCGATGGCCAAAACATTCAACGGACTCTCTGAACACAGCACTAACTGCTCTTTTGTAGGTGACATGTCAGGGGATCTCAGGGCAGAGCGTGAGCTGCAAGGAAAACACACTTCCCTAAGTGTCCGTTCCGGGTGCACTTACTTGGCGGATCTCTCTCTATGCCACGCACAAACTAGAGAGGCCCTGCAGTTTTCCAAATGTAGATAGATTCGCCTGAACACTACTACGCTTTGAGAAGCTGCGAGGACACGTCGCAACCTCCCCAAAGCTTTACGTCCCATAGACCAGCCACACGTTGCACATCACAACTTCCTCGGGTTCGAACTTCATCCGGGAAGGGGCCAGAGTGCCCCCTTCTGTCTGTTTTGGCTCGCTGGAAACTGATCGTACTCGGGCAGTTTGGAACGTTCAGTTTGGCCATGTATGTGCATGGCAGCACGTCCCAGCTGTAAGGAGGACCGCTGCAGCCTCCACGCCGCCTGAAATAGAGTGCTGCTGCCAGTCTCACGTCCTGGAATGTCCTATGTAGGAAAAGGGCGTTTCCCTGAGGGCAATACGGTGCTCCCAGTTCCCTGCAAGAGGCATGGGAAAGGCGCCAATGCCTAAAGGGAAAACGACACTGCCTGCCAGGCTCATAGTAAGGTCCATGTATTGCATTTGGAAGATTGGGCATACATCATTGGCCAGGAAAACCTAGTCCACGGAGTGCCTTCCCGTTAGTGAGCTTCTCGGAACTCTGGGAATACTGCGTCCTCCGCACCTCCCATGAAAGAACACTGAGACCTGAGGATCCCTTCCTGGGCGACTTCACAACCCTCAGGGATCTTGGGCCTCCGGGCATCTCTCCCTTAACGCCGAGTGAAAAGCAGCACACTGCTTTCTTCGTTGGAGAGCTAAGTGTCTGAGCTTTCTAAAGTCCACCCAAACACGGGTCCAGCAGGTCTTTTAAGTGTACGGCCAGGGGCTCACAGCACTGCACCAGGGCCACAGTGAGAAAACACGCTCCTCAGTGTTTGTCTTGGGAAGCCTCACTGGCCGTCTCTCTAAGCCAAGCAGGCCGTTGACTTTCGAAGCAACCTGAGAAAGGCGCGGTTTGCGCCTGAAACACCCAGAGCCCTTTTATAAGGTGTACGGGCGTCGGAGCCTAAAGCAAGTCAGCGGGGACGTCACGCCACTCGCCGCAGGCAGAACGGCTCTGCTACGAAGGTTCAACGGGGAAGGACAGGGTGCCGCTTCCGACCCTTTGACTGTGGCAGAAACGACACGTACTAGGCACACTGCAACTTTGATATTGGTGACCTAGTGAGAAAAGCACTATTTTCCCCCCTGGAGAGCAGAAGGCCTGTGGTGTCAAATTTCCCTGAGACAGTGCTGTTCTCTGTCTGCTCTTCACAGCTAGAGTGCCTTCAAGGAGAGCAGAGTGTCCTTGGAGAAACAGAGAGTGTCCTGTGCATTCCAGGCGGCACCCCAGATCACCCACTGCAAAAGGGAAATCTACACCTCTCTCCACGGTTCAAAGGATCGAACGGATGGCCCATTCACACATCGAGGCGTTCAGCGGTTTTTCCACAGCCTTCTGGAGAAGTACTGCTGGATCTCTAGTATGCTTTTCCTATGGCACCCACGTCCTCACTGCGTCCCAGGGAACAACACTGTGTAGAGGAAAACACTTCCTGGCTGACTGAGCAGCACCATGCTACCTCAGGCCTCCGGATCACCACTCTCAAAGCAGAGTGAAAGGCAAACCTCTGCTTTTTCTCCACAGAGCTCGATGGCCAAAACATTCAACGGACTCTCTGAACACAGCACTAACTGCTCTTTTGTAGGTGACATGTCAGGGGATCTCAGGGCAGAGCGTGAGCTGCAAGGAAAACACACTTCCCTAAGTGTCCGTTCCGGGTGCACTTACTTGGCGGATCTCTCTCTATGCCACGCACAAACTAGAGAGGCCCTGCAGTTTTCCAAATGTAGATAGATTCGCCTGAACACTACTACGCTTCGAGAAGCTGCGAGGACACGTCGCAACCTCCCCAAAGCTTTACGTCCCATAGACCAGCCACACGTTGCACATCACAACTTCCTCGGGTTCGAACTTCATCCGGGAAGGGGCCAGAGTGCCCCCTTCTGTCTGTTTTGGCTCGCTGGAAACTGATCGTACTCGGGCAGTTTGGAACGTTCAGTTTGGCCATGTATGTGCATGGCAGCACGTCCCAGCTGTAAGGAGGACCGCTGCAGCCTCCACGCCGCCTGAAATAGAGTGCTGCTGCCAGTCTCACGTCCTGGAATGTCCTATGTAGGAAAAGGGCGTTTCCCTGAGGGCAATACGGTGCTCCCAGTTCCCTGCAAGAGGCATGGGAAAGGCGCCAATGCCTAAAGGGAAAACGACACTGCCTGCCAGGCTCATAGTAAGGTCCATGTATTGCATTTGGAAGATTGGGCATACATCATTGGCCAGGAAAACCTAGTCCACGGAGTGCCTTCCCGTTAGTGAGCTTCTCGGAACTCTGGGAATACTGCGTCCTCCGCACCTCCCATGAAAGAACACTGAGACCTGAGGATCCCTTCCTGGGCGACTTCACAACCCTCAGGGATCTTGGGCCTCCGGGCATCTCTCCCTTAACGCCGAGTGAAAAGCAGCACACTGCTTTCTTCGTTGGAGAGCTAAGTGTCTGAGCTTTCTAAAGTCCACCCAAACACGGGTCCAGCAGGTCTTTTAAGTGTACGGCCAGGGGCTCACAGCACTGCACCAGGGCCACAGTGAGAAAACACGCTCCTCAGTGTTTGTCTTGGGAAGCCTCACTGGCTGTCTCTCTAAGCCAAGCAGGCCGTTGACTTTCGAAGCAACCTGAGAAAGGCGCGGTTTGCGCCTGAAACACCCAGAGCCCTTTTATAAGGTGTACGGGCGTCGGAGCCTAAAGCAAGTCAGCGGGGACGTCACGCCACTCGCCGCAGGCAGAACGGCTCTGCTACGAAGGTTCAACGGGGAAGGACAGGGTGCCGCTTCCGACCCTTTGACTGTGGCAGAAACGACACGTACTAGGCACACTGCAACTTTGATATTGGTGACCTAGTGAGAAAAGCACTATTTTCCCCCCTGGAGAGCAGAAGGCCTGTGGTGTCAAATTTCCCTGAGACAGTGCTGTTCTCTGTCTGCTCTTCACAGCTAGAGTGCCTTCACGGAGAGCAGAGTGTCCTTGGAGAAACAGAGAGTGTCCTGTGCATTCCAGGCGGCACCCCAGATCACCCACTGCAAAAGGGAAATCTACACCTCTCTCCACGGTTCAAAGGATCGAACGGATGGCCCATTCACACATCGAGGCGTTCAGCGGTTTTTCCACAGCCTTCTGGAGAAGTACTGCTGGATCTCTAGTATGCTTTTCCTATGGCACCCACGTCCTCACTGCGTCCCAGGGAACAACACTGTGTAGAGGAAAACACTTCCTGGCTGACTGAGCAGCACCATGCTACCTCAGGCCTCCGGATCACCACTCTCAAAGCAGAGTGAAAGGCAAACCTCTGCTTTTTCTCCACAGAGCTCGATGGCCAAAACATTCAACGGACTCTCTGAACACAGCACTAACTGCTCTTTTGTAGGTGACATGTCAGGGGATCTCAGGGCAGAGCGTGAGCTGCAAGGAAAACACACTTCCCTAAGTGTCCGTTCCGGGTGCACTTACTTGGCGGATCTCTCTCTATGCCACGCACAAACTAGAGAGGCCCTGCAGTTTTCCAAATGTAGATAGATTCGCCTGAACACTACTACGCTTCGAGAAGCTGCGAGGACACGTCGCAACCTCCCCAAAGCTTTACGTCCCATAGACCAGCCACACGTTGCACATCACAACTTCCTCGGGTTCGAACTTCATCCGAGAAGGGGCCAAAGTGCCTCTTTCTGTCTGTTTTGGCTCGCTGGAAACTGATCGTACTCGGGCAGTTTGGAACGTTCAGATTGGCCATGTATGTGCATGGCAGCACGTCCCAGCTGTAAGGAGGACCGCTGCAGCCTCCACGCCGCCTGAAATAGAGTGCTGCTGCCAGTCTCACGTCCTGGAATGCCCTACGTTGAAAAAGGGCGTTTCCCTGAGGGCAATACGGTGCTTCCAGTTCCATGCAAGAGGCATGGGAAAGGCGCCAATACCTAAAGGGAAAACGACACTGCCTGCCAGGCTCATAGTAAGGTCCATGTATTGCATTTGGAAGATTGGGCATACATCATTGGCCAGGAAAACCTAGTCCACGGAGTGCCTTCCCGTTAGTGAGCTTCTCGGAACTCTGGGAATACTGCGTCCTCCGCACCTCCCATGAAAGAACACTGAGACCTGAGGATCCCTTCCTGGGCGACTTCACAACCCTCAGGGATCTTGGGCCTCCGGGCATCTCTCCCTTAACGCCGAGTGAAAAGCAGCACACTGCTTTCTTCGTTGGAGAGCTAAGTGTCTGAGCTTTCTAAAGTCCACCCAAACACGGGTCCAGCAGGTCTTTTAAGTGTACGGCCAGGGGCTCACAGCACTGCACCAGGGCCACAGTGAGAAAACACGCTCCTCAGTGTTTGTCTTGGGAAGCCTCACTGGCCGTCTCTCTAAGCCAAGCAGGCCGTTGACTTTCGAAGCAACCTGAGAAAGGCGCGGTTTGCGCCTGAAACACCCAGAGCCCTTTTATAAGGTGTACGGGCGTCGGAGCCTAAAGCAAGTCAGCGGGGACGTCACGCCACTCGCCGCAGGCAGAACGGCTCTGCTACGAAGGTTCAACGGGGAAGGACAGGGTGCCGCTTCCGACCCTTTGACTGTGGCAGAAACGACACGTACTAGGCACACTGCAACTTTGATATTGGTGACCTAGTGAGAAAAGCACTATTTTCCCCCCTGGAGAGCAGAAGGCCTGTGGTGTCAAATTTCCCTGAGACAGTGCTGTTCTCTGTCTGCTCTTCACAGCTAGAGTGCCTTCACGGAGAGCAGAGTGTCCTTGGAGAAACAGAGAGTGTCCTGTGCATTCCAGGCGGCACCCCAGATCACCCACTGCAAAAGGGAAATCTACACCTCTCTCCACGGTTCAAAGGATCGAACGGATGGCCCATTCACACATCGAGGCGTTCAGCGGTTTTTCCACAGCCTTCTGGAGAAGTACTGCTGGATCTCTAGTATGCTTTTCCTATGGCACCCACGTCCTCACTGCGTCCCAGGGAACAACACTGTGTAGAGGAAAACACTTCCTGGCTGACTGAGCAGCACCATGCTACCTCAGGCCTCCGGATCACCACTCTCAAAGCAGAGTGAAAGGCAAACCTCTGCTTTTTCTCCACAGAGCTCGATGGCCAAAACATTCAACGGACTCTCTGAACACAGCACTAACTGCTCTTTTGTAGGTGACATGTCAGGGGATCTCAGGGCAGAGCGTGAGCTGCAAGGAAAACACACTTCCCTAAGTGTCCGTTCCGGGTGCACTTACTTGGCGGATCTCTCTCTATGCCACGCACAAACTAGAGAGGCCCTGCAGTTTTCCAAATGTAGATAGATTCGCCTGAACACTACTACGCTTCGAGAAGCTGCGAGGACACGTCGCAACCTCCCCAAAGCTTTACGTCCCATAGACCAGCCACACGTTGCACATCACAACTTCCTCGGGTTCGAACTTCATCCGGGAAGGGGCCAGAGTGCCCCCTTCTGTCTGTTTTGGCTCGCTGGAAACTGATCGTACTCGGGCAGTTTGGAACGTTCAGTTTGGCCATGTATGTGCATGGCAGCACGTCCCAGCTGTAAGGAGGACCGCTGCAGCCTCCACGCCGCCTGAAATAGAGTGCTGCTGCCAGTCTCACGTCCTGGAATGTCCTATGTAGGAAAAGGGCGTTTCCCTGAGGGCAATACGGTGCTCCCAGTTCCCTGCAAGAGGCATGGGAAAGGCGCCAATGCCTAAAGGGAAAACGACACTGCCTGCCAGGCTCATAGTAAGGTCCATGTATTGCATTTGGAAGATTGGGCATACATCATTGGCCAGGAAAACCTAGTCCACGGAGTGCCTTCCCGTTAGTGAGCTTCTCGGAACTCTGGGAATACTGCGTCCTCCGCACCTCCCATGAAAGAACACTGAGACCTGAGGATCCCTTCCTGGGCGACTTCACAACCCTCAGGGATCTTGGGCCTCCGGGCATCTCTCCCTTAACGCCGAGTGAAAAGCAGCACACTGCTTTCTTCGTTGGAGAGCTAAGTGTCTGAGCTTTCTAAAGTCCACCCAAACACGGGTCCAGCAGGTCTTTTAAGTGTACGGCCAGGGGCTCACAGCACTGCACCAGGGCCACAGTGAGAAAACACGCTCCTCAGTGTTTGTCTTGGGAAGCCTCACTGGCCGTCTCTCTAAGCCAAGCAGGCCGTTGACTTTCGAAGCAACCTGAGAAAGGCGCGGTTTGCGCCTGAAACACCCAGAGCCCTTTTATAAGGTGTACGGGCGTCGGAGCCTAAAGCAAGTCAGCGGGGACGTCACGCCACTCGCCGCAGGCAGAACAGCTCTGCTACGAAGGTTCAACGGGGAAGGACAGGGTGCCGCTTCCGACCCTTTGACTGTGGCAGAAACGACACGTACTAAGCACACTGCAACTTTGATATTGGTGACCTAGTGAGAAAAGCACTATTTTCCCCCCTGGAGAGCAGAAGGCCTGTGGTGTCAAATTTCCCTGAGACAGTGCTGTTCTCTGTCTGCTCTTCACAGCTAGAGTGCCTTCAAGGAGAGCAGAGTGTCCTTGGAGAAACAGAGAGTGTCCTGTGCATTCCAGGCGGCACCCCAGATCACCCACTGCAAAAGGGAAATCTACACCTCTCTCCACGGTTCAAAGGATCGAACGGATGGCCCATTCACACATCGAGGCGTTCAGCGGTTTTTCCACAGCCTTCTGGAGAAGTACTGCTGGATCTCTAGTATGCTTTTCCTATGGCACCCACGTCCTCACTGCGTCCCAGGGAACAACACTGTGTAGAGGAAAACACTTCCTGGCTGACTGAGCAGCACCATGCTACCTCAGGCCTCCGGATCACCACTCTCAAAGCAGAGTGAAAGGCAAACCTCTGCTTTTTCTCCACAGAGCTCGATGGCCAAAACATTCAACGGACTCTCTGAACACAGCACTAACTGCTCTTTTGTAGGTGACATGTCAGGGGATCTCAGGGCAGAGCGTGAGCTGCAAGGAAAACACACTTCCCTAAGTGTCCGTTCCGGGTGCACTTACTTGGCGGATCTCTCTCTATGCCACGCACAAACTAGAGAGGCCCTGCAGTTTTCCAAATGTAGATAGATTCGCCTGAGCACTACTACGCTTCGAGAAGCTGCGAGGACACGTCGCAACCTCCCCAAAGCTTTACGTCCCATAGACCAGCCACACGTTGCACATCACAACTTCCTCGGGTTCGAACTTCATCCGGGAAGGGGCCAGAGTGCCCCCTTCTGTCTGTTTTGGCTCGCTGGAAACTGATCGTACTCGGGCAGTTTGGAACGTTCAGTTTGGCCATGTATGTGCATGGCAGCACGTCCCAGCTGTAAGGAGGACCGCTGCAGCCTCCACGCCGCCTGAAATAGAGTGCTGCTGCCAGTCTCACGTCCTGGAATGTCCTATGTAGGAAAAGGGCGTTTCCCTGAGGGCAATACGGTGCTCCCAGTTCCCTGCAAGAGGCATGGGAAAGGCGCCAATGCCTAAAGGGAAAACGACACTGCCTGCCAGGCTCATAGTAAGGTCCATGTATTGCATTTGGAAGATTGGGCATACATCATTGGCCAGGAAAACCTAGTCCACGGAGTGCCTTCCCGTTAGTGAGCTTCTCGGAACTCTGGGAATACTGCGTCCTCCGCACCTCCCATGAAAGAACACTGAGACCTGAGGATCCCTTCCTGGGCGACTTCACAACCCTCAGGGATCTTGGGCCTCCGGGCATCTCTCCCTTAACGCCGAGTGAAAAGCAGCACACTGCTTTCTTCGTTGGAGAGCTAAGTGTCTGAGCTTTCTAAAGTCCACCCAAACACGGGTCCAGCAGGTCTTTTAAGTGTACGGCCAGGGGCTCACAGCACTGCACCAGGGCCACAGTGAGAAAACACGCTCCTCAGTGTTTGTCTTGGGAAGCCTCACTGGCCGTCTCTCTAAGCCAAGCAGGCCGTTGACTTTCGAAGCAACCTGAGAAAGGCGCGGTTTGCGCCTGAAACACCCAGAGCCCTTTTATAAGGTGTACGGGCGTCGGAGCCTAAAGCAAGTCAGCGGGGACGTCACGCCACTCGCCGCAGGCAGAACGGCTCTGCTACGAAGGTTCAACGGGGAAGGACAGGGTGCCGCTTCCGACCCTTTGACTGTGGCAGAAACGACACGTACTAAGCACACTGCAACTTTGATATTGGTGACCTAGTGAGAAAAGCACTATTTTCCCCCCTGGAGAGCAGAAGGCCTGTGGTGTCAAATTTCCCTGAGACAGTGCTGTTCTCTGTCTGCTCTTCACAGCTAGAGTGCCTTCAAGGAGAGCAGAGTGTCCTTGGAGAAACAGAGAGTGTCCTGTGCATTCCAGGCGGCACCCCAGATCACCCACTGCAAAAGGGAAATCTACACCTCTCTCCACGGTTCAAAGGATCGAACGGATGGCCCATTCACACATCGAGGCGTTCAGCGGTTTTTCCACAGCCTTCTGGAGAAGTACTGCTGGATCTCTAGTATGCTTTTCCTATGGCACCCACGTCCTCACTGCGTCCCAGGGAACAACACTGTGTAGAGGAAAACACTTCCTGGCTGACTGAGCAGCACCATGCTACCTCAGGCCTCCGGATCACCACTCTCAAAGCAGAGTGAAAGGCAAACCTCTGCTTTTTCTCCACAGAGCTCGATGGCCAAAACATTCAACGGACTCTCTGAACACAGCACTAACTGCTCTTTTGTAGGTGACATGTCAGGGGATCTCAGGGCAGAGCGTGAGCTGCAAGGAAAACACACTTCCCTAAGTGTCCGTTCCGGGTGCACTTACTTGGCGGATCTCTCTCTATGCCACGCACAAACTAGAGAGGCCCTGCAGTTTTCCAAATGTAGATAGATTCGCCTGAGCACTACTACGCTTCGAGAACCTGCGAGGACACGTCGCAACCTCCCCAAAGCTTTACGTCCCATAGACCAGCCACACGTTGCACATCACAACTTCCTCGGGTTCGAACTTCATCCGGGAAGGGGCCAGAGTGCCCCCTTCTGTCTGTTTTGGCTCGCTGGAAACTGATCGTACTCGGGCAGTTTGGAACGTTCAGTTTGGCCATGTATGTGCATGGCAGCACGTCCCAGCTGTAAGGAGGACCGCTGCAGCCTCCACGCCGCCTGAAATAGAGTGCTGCTGCCAGTCTCACGTCCTGGAATGTCCTATGTAGGAAAAGGGCGTTTCCCTGAGGGCAATACGGTGCTCCCAGTTCCCTGCAAGAGGCATGGGAAAGGCGCCAATGCCTAAAGGGAAAACGACACTGCCTGCCAGGCTCATAGTAAGGTCCATGTATTGCATTTGGAAGATTGGGCATACATCATTGGCCAGGAAAACCTAGTCCACGGAGTGCCTTCCCGTTAGTGAGCTTCTCGGAACTCTGGGAATACTGCGTCCTCCGCACCTCCCATGAAAGAACACTGAGACCTGAGGATCCCTTCCTGGGCGACTTCACAACCCTCAGGGATCTTGGGCCTCCTGGCATCTCTCCCTTAACGCCGAGTGAAAAGCAGCACACTGCTTTCTTCGTTGGAGAGCTAAGTGTCTGAGCTTTCTAAAGTCCACCCAAACACGGGTCCAGCAGGTCTTTTAAGTGTACGGCCAGGGGCTCACAGCACTGCACCAGGGCCACAGTGAGAAAACACGCTCCTCAGTGTTTGTCTTGGGAAGCCTCACTGGCCGTCTCTCTAAGCCAAGCAGGCCGTTGACTTTCGAAGCAACCTGAGAAAGGCGCGGTTTGCGCCTGAAACACCCAGAGCCCTTTTATAAGGTGTACGGGCGTCGGAGCCTAAAGCAAGTCAGCGGGGACGTCACGCCACTCGCCGCAGGCAGAACGGCTCTGCTACGAAGGTTCAATGGGGAAGGACAGGGTGCCGCTTCCGACCCTTTGACTGTGGCAGAAACGACACGTACTAGGCACACTGCAACTTTGATATTGGTGACCTAGTGAGAAAAGCACTATTTTCCCCCCTGGAGAGCAGAAGGCCTGTGGTGTCAAATTTCCCTGAGACAGTGCTGTTCTCTGTCTGCTCTTCACAGCTAGAGTGCCTTCACGGAGAGCAGAGTGTCCTTGGAGAAACAGAGAGTGTCCTGTGCATTCCAGGCGGCACCCCAGATCACCCACTGCAAAAGGGAAATCTACACCTCTCTCCACGGTTCAAAGGATCGAACGGATGGCCCATTCACACATCGAGGCGTTCAGCGGTTTTTCCACAGCCTTCTGGAGAAGTACTGCTGGATCTCTAGTATGCTTTTCCTATGGCACCCACGTCCTCACTGCGTCCCAGGGAACAACACTGTGTAGAGGAAAACACTTCCTGGCTGACTGAGCAGCACCATGCTACCTCAGGCCTCCGGATCACCACTCTCAAAGCAGAGTGAAAGGCAAACCTCTGCTTTTTCTCCACAGAGCTCGATGGCCAAAACATTCAACGGACTCTCTGAACACAGCACTAACTGCTCTTTTGTAGGTGACATGTCAGGGGATCTCAGGGCAGAGCGTGAGCTGCAAGGAAAACACACTTCCCTAAGTGTCCGTTCCGGGTGCACTTACTTGGCGGATCTCTCTCTATGCCACGCACAAACTAGAGAGGCCCTGCAGTTTTCCAAATGTAGATAGATTCGCCTGAACACTACTACGCTTTGAGAAGCTGCGAGGACACGTCGCAACCTCCCCAAAGCTTTACGTCCCATAGACCAGCCACAGGTTTCACATCACAACTTCCTCGGGTTCGAACTTCATCCGGGAAGGGGCCAGAGTGCCCCCTTCTGTCTGTTTTGGCTCGCTGGAAACTGATCGTACTCGGGCAGTTTGGAACGTTCAGTTTGGCCATGTATGTGCATGGCAGCACGTCCCAGCTGTAAGGAGGACCGCTGCAGCCTCCACGCCGCCTGAAATAGAGTGCTGCTGCCAGTCTCACGTCCTGGAATGTCCTATGTAGGAAAAGGGCGTTTCCCTGAGGGCAATACGGTGCTCCCAGTTCCCTGCAAGAGGCATGGGAAAGGCGCCAATGCCTAAAGGGAAAACGACACTGCCTGCCAGGCTCATAGTAAGGTCCATGTATTGCATTTGGAAGATTGGGCATACATCATTGGCCAGGAAAACCTAGTCCACGGAGTGCCTTCCCGTTAGTGAGCTTCTCGGAACTCTGGGAATACTGCGTCCTCCGCACCTCCCATGAAAGAACACTGAGACCTGAGGATCCCTTCCTGGGCGACTTCACAACCCTCAGGGATCTTGGGCCTCCGGGCATCTCTCCCTTAACGCCGAGTGAAAAGCAGCACACTGCTTTCTTCGTTGGAGAGCTAAGTGTCTGAGCTTTCTAAAGTCCACCCAAACACGGGTCCAGCAGGTCTTTTAAGTGTACGGCCAGGGGCTCACAGCACTGCACCAGGGCCACAGTGAGAAAACACGCTCCTCAGTGTTTGTCTTGGGAAGCCTCACTGGCCGTCTCTCTAAGCCAAGCAGGCCGTTGACTTTCGAAGCAACCTGAGAAAGGCGCGGTTTGCGCCTGAAACACCCAGAGCCCTTTTATAAGGTGTACGGGCGTCGGAGCCTAAAGCAAGTCAGCGGGGACGTCACGCCACTCGCCGCAGGCAGAACGGCTCTGCTACGAAGGTTCAACGGGGAAGGACAGGGTGCCGCTTCCGACCCTTTGACTGTGGCAGAAACGACACGTACTAGGCACACTGCAACTTTGATATTGGTGACCTAGTGAGAAAAGCACTATTTTCCCCCCTGGAGAGCAGAAGGCCTGTGGTGTCAAATTTCCCTGAGACAGTGCTGTTCTCTGTCTGCTCTTCACAGCTAGAGTGCCTTCACGGAGAGCAGAGTGTCCTTGGAGAAACAGAGAGTGTCCTGTGCATTCCAGGCGGCACCCCAGATCACCCACTGCAAAAGGGAAATCTACACCTCTCTCCACGGTTCAAAGGATCGAACGGATGGCCCATTCACACATCGAGGCGTTCAGCGGTTTTTCCACAGCCTTCTGGAGAAGTACTGCTGGATCTCTAGTATGCTTTTCCTATGGCACCCACGTCCTCACTGCGTCCCAGGGAACAACACTGTGTAGAGGAAAACACTTCCTGGCTGACTGAGCAGCACCATGCTACCTCAGGCCTCCGGATCACCACTCTCAAAGCAGAGTGAAAGGCAAACCTCTGCTTTTTCTCCACAGAGCTCGATGGCCAAAACATTCAACGGACTCTCTGAACACAGCACTAACTGCTCTTTTGTAGGTGACATGTCAGGGGATCTCAGGGCAGAGCGTGAGCTGCAAGGAAAACACACTTCCCTAAGTGTCCGTTCCGGGTGCACTTACTTGGCGGATCTCTCTCTATGCCACGCACAAACTAGAGAGGCCCTGCAGTTTTCCAAATGTAGATAGATTCGCCTGAACACTACTACGCTTTGAGAAGCTGCGAGGACACGTCGCAACCTCCCCAAAGCTTTACGTCCCATAGACCAGCCACAGGTTTCACATCACAACTTCCTCGGGTTCGAACTTCATCCGGGAAGGGGCCAGAGTGCCCCCTTCTGTCTGTTTTGGCTCGCTGGAAACTGATCGTACTCGGGCAGTTTGGAACGTTCAGTTTGGCCATGTATGTGCATGGCAGCACGTCCCAGCTGTAAGGAGGACCGCTGCAGCCTCCACGCCGCCTGAAATAGAGTGCTGCTGCCAGTCTCACGTCCTGGAATGTCCTATGTAGGAAAAGGGCGTTTCCCTGAGGGCAATACGGTGCTCCCAGTTCCCTGCAAGAGGCATGGGAAAGGCGCCAATGCCTAAAGGGAAAACGACACTGCCTGCCAGGCTCATAGTAAGGTCCATGTATTGCATTTGGAAGATTGGGCATACATCATTGGCCAGGAAAACCTAGTCCACGGAGTGCCTTCCCGTTAGTGAGCTTCTCGGAACTCTGGGAATACTGCGTCCTCCGCACCTCCCATGAAAGAACACTGAGACCTGAGGATCCCTTCCTGGGCGACTTCACAACCCTCAGGGATCTTGGGCCTCCGGGCATCTCTCCCTTAACGCCGAGTGAAAAGCAGCACACTGCTTTCTTCGTTGGAGAGCTAAGTGTCTGAGCTTTCTAAAGTCCACCCAAACACGGGTCCAGCAGGTCTTTTAAGTGTACGGCCAGGGGCTCACAGCACTGCACCAGGGCCACAGTGAGAAAACACGCTCCTCAGTGTTTGTCTTGGGAAGCCTCACTGGCCGTCTCTCTAAGCCAAGCAGGCCGTTGACTTTCGAAGCAACCTGAGAAAGGCGCGGTTTGCGCCTGAAACACCCAGAGCCCTTTTATAAGGTGTACGGGCGTCGGAGCCTAAAGCAAGTCAGCGGGGACGTCACGCCACTCGCCGCAGGCAGAACGGCTCTGCTACGAAGGTTCAACGGGGAAGGACAGGGTGCCGCTTCCGACCCTTTGACTGTGGCAGAAACGACACGTACTAGGCACACTGCAACTTTGATATTGGTGACCTAGTGAGAAAAGCACTATTTTCCCCCCTGGAGAGCAGAAGGCCTGTGGTGTCAAATTTCCCTGAGACAGTGCTGTTCTCTGTCTGCTCTTCACAGCTAGAGTGCCTTCACGGAGAGCAGAGTGTCCTTGGAGAAACAGAGAGTGTCCTGTGCATTCCAGGCGGCACCCCAGATCACCCACTGCAAAAGGGAAATCTACACCTCTCTCCACGGTTCAAAGGATCGAACGGATGGCCCATTCACACATCGAGGCGTTCAGCGGTTTTTCCACAGCCTTCTGGAGAAGTACTGCTGGATCTCTAGTATGCTTTTCCTATGGCACCCACGTCCTCACTGCGTCCCAGGGAACAACACTGTGTAGAGGAAAACACTTCCTGGCTGACTGAGCAGCACCATGCTACCTCAGGCCTCCGGATCACCACTCTCAAAGCAGAGTGAAAGGCAAACCTCTGCTTTTTCTCCACAGAGCTCGATGGCCAAAACATTCAACGGACTCTCTGAACACAGCACTAACTGCTCTTTTGTAGGTGACATGTCAGGGGATCTCAGGGCAGAGCGTGAGCTGCAAGGAAAACACACTTCCCTAAGTGTCCGTTCCGGGTGCACTTACTTGGCGGATCTCTCTCTATGCCACGCACAAACTAGAGAGGCCCTGCAGTTTTCCAAATGTAGATAGATTCGCCTGAACACTACTACGCTTTGAGAAGCTGCGAGGACACGTCGCAACCTCCCCAAAGCTTTACGTCCCATAGACCAGCCACACGTTGCACATCACAACTTCCTCGGGTTCGAACTTCATCCGGGAAGGGGCCAGAGTGCCCCCTTCTGTCTGTTTTGGCTCGCTGGAAACTGATCGTACTCGGGCAGTTTGGAACGTTCAGTTTGGCCATGTATGTGCATGGCAGCATGTCCCAGCTGTAAGGAGGACCGCTGCAGCCTCCACGCCGCCTGAAATAGAGTGCTGCTGCCAGTCTCACGTCCTGGAATGTCCTATGTAGGAAAAGGGCGTTTCCCTGAGGGCAATACGGTGCTCCCAGTTCCCTGCAAGAGGCATGGGAAAGGCGCCAATGCCTAAAGGGAAAACGACACTGCCTGCCAGGCTCATAGTAAGGTCCATGTATTGCATTTGGAAGATTGGGCATACATCATTGGCCAGGAAAACCTAGTCCACGGAGTGCCTTCCCGTTAGTGAGCTTCTCGGAACTCTGGGAATACTGCGTCCTCCGCACCTCCCATGAAAGAACACTGAGACCTGAGGATCCCTTCCTGGGCGACTTCACAACCCTCAGGGATCTTGGGCCTCCGGGCATCTCTCCCTTAACGCCGAGTGAAAAGCAGCACACTGCTTTCTTCGTTGGAGAGCTAAGTGTCTGAGCTTTCTAAAGTCCACCCAAACACGGGTCCAGCAGGTCTTTTAAGTGTACGGCCAGGGGCTCACAGCACTGCACCAGGGCCACAGTGAGAAAACACGCTCCTCAGTGTTTGTCTTGGGAAGCCTCACTGGCCGTCTCTCTAAGCCAAGCAGGCCGTTGACTTTCGAAGCAACCTGAGAAAGGCGCGGTTTGCGCCTGAAACACCCAGAGCCCTTTTATAAGGTGTACGGGCGTCGGAGCCTAAAGCAAGTCAGCGGGGACGTCACGCCACTCGCCGCAGGCAGAACGGCTCTGCTACGAAGGTTCAACGGGGAAGGACAGGGTGCCGCTTCCGACCCTTTGACTGTGGCAGAAACGACACGTACTAGGCACACTGCAACTTTGATATTGGTGACCTAGTGAGAAAAGCACTATTTTCCCCCCTGGAGAGCAGAAGGCCTGTGGTGTCAAATTTCCCTGAGACAGTGCTGTTCTCTGTCTGCTCTTCACAGCTAGAGTGCCTTCACGGAGAGCAGAGTGTCCTTGGAGAAACAGAGAGTGTCCTGTGCATTCCAGGCGGCACCCCAGATCACCCACTGCAAAAGGGAAATCTACACCTCTCTCCACGGTTCAAAGGATCGAACGGATGGCCCATTCACACATCGAGGCGTTCAGCGGTTTTTCCACAGCCTTCTGGAGAAGTACTGCTGGATCTCTAGTATGCTTTTCCTATGGCACCCACGTCCTCACTGCGTCCCAGGGAACAACACTGTGTAGAGGAAAACACTTCCTGGCTGACTGAGCAGCACCATGCTACCTCAGGCCTCCGGATCACCACTCTCAAAGCAGAGTGAAAGGCAAACCTCTGCTTTTTCTCCACAGAGCTCGATGGCCAAAACATTCAACGGACTCTCTGAACACAGCACTAACTGCTCTTTTGTAGGTGACATGTCAGGGGATCTCAGGGCAGAGCGTGAGCTGCAAGGAAAACACACTTCCCTAAGTGTCCGTTCCGGGTGCACTTACTTGGCGGATCTCTCTCTATGCCACGCACAAACTAGAGAGGCCCTGCAGTTTTCCAAATGTAGATAGATTCGCCTGAACACTACTACGCTTCGAGAAGCTGCGAGGACACGTCGCAACCTCCCCAAAGCTTTACGTCCCATAGACCAGCCACACGTTGCACATCACAACTTCCTCGGGTTCGAACTTCATCCGAGAAGGGGCCAAAGTGCCTCTTTCTGTCTGTTTTGGCTCGCTGGAAACTGATCGTACTCGGGCAGTTTGGAACGTTCAGATTGGCCATGTATGTGCATGGCAGCACGTCCCAGCTGTAAGGAGGACCGCTGCAGCCTCCACGCCGCCTGAAATAGAGTGCTGCTGCCAGTCTCACGTCCTGGAATGCCCTACGTAGAAAAAGGGCGTTTCCCTGAGGGCAATACGGTGCTTCCAGTTGCATGCAAGATGCATGGGAAAGGCGCCAATGCCTAAAGGGAAAACGACACTGCCTGCCAGGCTCATAGTAAGGTCCATGTATTGCATTTGGAAGATTGGGCATACATCATTGGCCAGGAAAACCTAGTCCACGGAGTGCCTTCCCGTTAGTGAGCTTCTCGGAACTCTGGGAATACTGCGTCCTCCGCACCTCCCATGAAAGAACACTGAGACCTGAGGATCCCTTCCTGGGCGACTTCACAACCCTCAGGGATCTTGGGCCTCCGGGCATCTCTCCCTTAACGCCGAGTGAAAAGCAGCACACTGCTTTCTTCGTTGGAGAGCTAAGTGTCTGAGCTTTCTAAAGTCCACCCAAACACGGGTCCAGCAGGTCTTTTAAGTGTACGGCCAGGGGCTCACAGCACTGCACCAGGGCCACAGTGAGAAAACACGCTCCTCAGTGTTTGTCTTGGGAAGCCTCACTGGCCGTCTCTCTAAGCCACGCAGGCCGTTGACTTTCGAAGCAACCTGAGAAAGGCGCGGTTTGCGCCTGAAACACCCAGAGCCCTTTTATAAGGTGTACGGGCGTCGGAGCCTAAAGCAAGTCAGCGGGGACGTCACGCCACTCGCCGCAGGCAGAACGGCTCTGCTACGAAGGTTCAACGGGGAAGGACAGGGTGCCACTTCCGACCCTTTGACTGTGGCAGAAACGACACGTACTAGGCACACTGCAACTTTGATATTGGTGACCTAGTGAGAAAAGCACTATTTTCCCCCCTGGAGAGCAGAAGGCCTGTGGTGTCAAATTTCCCTGAGACAGTGCTGTTCTCTGTCTGCTCTTCACAGCTAGAGTGCCTTCACGGAGAGCAGAGTGTCCTTGGAGAAACAGAGAGTGTCCTGTGCATTCCAGGCGGCACCCCAGATCACCCACTGCAAAAGGGAAATCTACACCTCTCTCCACGGTTCAAAGGATCGATCGGATGGCCCATTCACACATCGAGGCGTTCAGCGGTTTTTCCACAGCCTTCTGGAGAAGTACTGCTGGATCTCTAGTATGCTTTTCCTATGGCACCCACGTCCTCACTGCGTCCCAGGGAACAACACTGTGTAGAGGAAAACACTTCCTGGCTGACTGAGCAGCACCATGCTACCTCAGGCCTCCGGATCACCACTCTCAAAGCAGAGTGAAAGGCAAACCTCTGCTTTTTCTCCACAGAGCTCGATGGCCAAAACATTCAACGGACTCTCTGAACACAGCACTAACTGCTCTTTTGTAGGTGACATGTCAGGGGATCTCAGGGCAGAGCGTGAGCTGCAAGGAAAACACACTTCCCTAAGTGTCCGTTCCGGGTGCACTTACTTGGCGGATCTCTCTCTATGCCACGCACAAACTAGAGAGGCCCTGCAGTTTTCCAAATGTAGATAGATTCGCCTGAACACTACTACGCTTCGAGAAGCTGCGAGGACACGTCGCAACCTCCCCAAAGCTTTACGTCCCATAGACCAGCCACACGTTGCACATCACAACTTCCTCGGGTTCGAACTTCATCCGGGAAGGGGCCAGAGTGCCCCCTTCTGTCTGTTTTGGCTCGCTGGAAACTGATCGTACTCGGGCAGTTTGGAACGTTCAGTTTGGCCATGTATGTGCATGGCAGCACGTCCCAGCTGTAAGGAGGACCGCTGCAGCCTCCACGCCGCCTGAAATAGAGTGCTGCTGCCAGTCTCACGTCCTGGAATGTCCTACGTAGGAAAAGGGCGTTTCCCTGAGGGCAATACGGTGCTCCCAGTTCCCTGCAAGAGGCATGGGAAAGGCGCCAATGCCTAAAGGGAAAACGACACTGCCTGCCAGGCTCATAGTAAGGTCCATGTATTGCATTTGGAAGATTGGGCATACATCATTGGCCAGGAAAACCTAGTCCACGGAGTGCCTTCCCGTTAGTGAGCTTCTCGGAACTCTGGGAATACTGCGTCCTCCGCACCTCCCATGAAAGAACACTGAGACCTGAGGATCCCTTCCTGGGCGACTTCACAACCCTCAGGGATCTTGGGCCTCCGGGCATCTCTCCCTTAACGCCGAGTGAAAAGCAGCACACTGCTTTCTTCGTTGGAGAGCTAAGTGTCTGAGCTTTCTAAAGTCCACCCAAACACGGGTCCAGCAGGTCTTTTAAGTGTACGGCCAGGGGCTCACAGCACTGCACCAGGGCCACAGTGAGAAAACACGCTCCTCAGTGTTTGTCTTGGGAAGCCTCACTGGCCGTCTCTCTAAGCCACGCAGGCCGTTGACTTTCGAAGCAACCTGAGAAAGGCGCGGTTTGCGCCTGAAACACCCAGAGCCCTTTTATAAGGTGTACGGGCGTCGGAGCCTAAAGCAAGTCAGCGGGGACGTCACGCCACTCGCCGCAGGCAGAACGGCTCTGCTACGAAGGTTCAACGGGGAAGGACAGGGTGCCGCTTCCGACCCTTTGACTGTGGCAGAAACGACACGTACTAGGCACACTGCAACTTTGATATTGGTGACCTAGTGAGAAAAGCACTATTTTCCCTCCTGGAGAGCAGAAGGCCTGTGGTGTCAAATTTCCCTGAGACAGTGCTGTTCTCTGTCTGCTCTTCACAGCTAGAGTGCCTTCACGGAGAGCAGAGTGTCCTTGGAGAAACAGAGAGTGTCCTGTGCATTCCAGGCGGCACCCCAGATCACCCACTGCAAAAGGGAAATCTACACCTCTCTCCACGGTTCAAAGGATCGATCGGATGGCCCATTCACACATCGAGGCGTTCAGCGGTTTTTCCACAGCCTTCTGGAGAAGTACTGCTGGATCTCTAGTATGCTTTTCCTATGGCACCCACGTCCTCACTGCGTCCCAGGGAACAACACTGTGTAGAGGAAAACACTTCCTGGCTGACTGAGCAGCACCATGCTACCTCAGGCCTCCGGATCACCACTCTCAAAGCAGAGTGAAAGGCAAACCTCTGCTTTTTCTCCACAGAGCTCGATGGCCAAAACATTCAACAGACTCTCTGAACACAGCACTAACTGCTCTTTTGTAGGTGACATGTCAGGGGATCTCAGGGCAGAGCGTGAGCTGCAAGGAAAACACACTTCCCTAAGTGTCCGTTCCGGGTGCACTTACTTGGCGGATCTCTCTCTATGCCACGCACAAACTAGAGAGGCCCTGCAGTTTTCCAAATGTAGATAGATTCGCCTGAACACTACTACGCTTCGAGAAGCTGCGAGGACACGTCGCAACCTCCCCAAAGCTTTACGTCCCATAGACCAGCCACACGTTGCACATCACAACTTCCTCGGGTTCGAACTTCATCCGGGAAGGGGCCAGAGTGCCCCCTTCTGTCTGTTTTGGCTCGCTGGAAACTGATCGTACTCGGGCAGTTTGGAACGTTCAGTTTGGCCATGTATGTGCATGGCAGCACGTCCCAGCTGTAAGGAGGACCGCTGCAGCCTCCACGCCGCCTGAAATAGAGTGCTGCTGCCAGTCTCACGTCCTGGAATGTCCTACGTAGGAAAAGGGCGTTTCCCTGAGGGCAATACGGTGCTCCCAGTTCCCTGCAAGAGGCATGGGAAAGGCGCCAATGCCTAAAGGGAAAACGACACTGCCTGCCAGGCTCATAGTAAGGTCCATGTATTGCATTTGGAAGATTGGGCATACATCATTGGCCAGGAAAACCTAGTCCACGGAGTGCCTTCCCGTTAGTGAGCTTCTCGGAACTCTGGGAATACTGCGTCCTCCGCACCTCCCATGAAAGAACACTGAGACCTGAGGATCCCTTCCTGGGCGACTTCACAACCCTCAGGGATCTTGGGCCTCCGGGCATCTCTCCCTTAACGCCGAGTGAAAAGCAGCACACTGCTTTCTTCGTTGGAGAGCTAAGTGTCTGAGCTTTCTAAAGTCCACCCAAACACGGGTCCAGCAGGTCTTTTAAGTGTACGGCCAGGGGCTCACAGCACTGCACCAGGGCCACAGTGAGAAAACACGCTCCTCAGTGTTTGTCTTGGGAAGCCTCACTGGCCGTCTCTCTAAGCCAAGCAGGCCGTTGACTTTCGAAGCAACCTGAGAAAGGCGCGGTTTGCGCCTGAAACACCCAGAGCCCTTTTATAAGGTGTACGGGCGTCGGAGCCTAAAGCAAGTCAGCGGGGACGTCACGCCACTCGCCGCAGGCAGAACGGCTCTGCTACGAAGGTTCAACGGGGAAGGACAGGGTGCCGCTTCCGACCCTTTGACTGTGGCAGAAACGACACGTACTAGGCACACTGCAACTTTGATATTGGTGACCTAGTGAGAAAAGCACTATTTTCCCCCCTGGAGAGCAGAAGGCCTGTGGTGTCAAATTTCCCTGAGACAGTGCTGTTCTCTGTCTGCTCTTCACAGCTAGAGTGCCTTCACGGAGAGCAGAGTGTCCTTGGAGAAACAGAGAGTGTCCTGTGCATTCCAGGCGGCACCCCAGATCACCCACTGCAAAAGGGAAATCTACACCTCTCTCCACGGTTCAAAGGATCGATCGGATGGCCCATTCACACATCGAGGCGTTCAGCGGTTTTTCCACAGCCTTCTGGAGAAGTACTGCTGGATCTCTAGTATGCTTTTCCTATGGCACCCACGTCCTCACTGCGTCCCAGGGAACAACACTGTGTAGAGGAAAACACTTCCTGGCTGACTGAGCAGCACCATGCTACCTCAGGCCTCCGGATCACCACTCTCAAAGCAGAGTGAAAGGCAAACCTCTGCTTTTTCTCCACAGAGCTCGATGGCCAAAACATTCAACGGACTCTCTGAACACAGCACTAACTGCTCTTTTGTAGGTGACATGTCAGGGGATCTCAGGGCAGAGCGTGAGCTGCAAGGAAAACACACTTCCCTAAGTGTCCGTTCCGGGTGCACTTACTTGGCGGATCTCTCTCTATGCCACGCACAAACTAGAGAGGCCCTGCAGTTTTCCAAATGTAGATAGATTCGCCTGAACACTACTACGCTTCGAGAAGCTGCGAGGACACGTCGCAACCTCCCCAAAGCTTTACGTCCCATAGACCAGCCACACGTTGCACATCACAACTTCCTCGGGTTCGAACTTCATCCGGGAAGGGGCCAGAGTGCCCCCTTCTGTCTGTTTTGGCTCGCTGGAAACTGATCGTACTCGGGCAGTTTGGAACGTTCAGTTTGGCCATGTATGTGCATGGCAGCACGTCCCAGCTGTAAGGAGGACCGCTGCAGCCTCCACGCCGCCTGAAATAGAGTGCTGCTGCCAGTCTCACGTCCTGGAATGTCCTACGTAGGAAAAGGGCGTTTCCCTGAGGGCAATACGGTGCTCCCAGTTCCCTGCAAGAGGCATGGGAAAGGCGCCAATGCCTAAAGGGAAAACGACACTGCCTGCCAGGCTCATAGTAAGGTCCATGTATTGCATTTGGAAGATTGGGCATACATCATTGGCCAGGAAAACCTAGTCCACGGAGTGCCTTCCCGTTAGTGAGCTTCTCGGAACTCTGGGAATACTGCGTCCTCCGCACCTCCCATGAAAGAACACTGAGACCTGAGGATCCCTTCCTGGGCGACTTCACAACCCTCAGGGATCTTGGGCCTCCGGGCATCTCTCCCTTAACGCCGAGTGAAAAGCAGCACACTGCTTTCTTCGTTGGAGAGCTAAGTGTCTGAGCTTTCTAAAGTCCACCCAAACACGGGTCCAGCAGGTCTTTTAAGTGTACGGCCAGGGGCTCACAGCACTGCACCAGGGCCACAGTGAGAAAACACGCTCCTCAGTGTTTGTCTTGGGAAGCCTCACTGGCCGTCTCTCTAAGCCACGCAGGCCGTTGACTTTCGAAGCAACCTGAGAAAGGCGCGGTTTGCGCCTGAAACACCCAGAGCCCTTTTATAAGGTGTACGGGCGTCGGAGCCTAAAGCAAGTCAGCGGGGACGTCACGCCACTCGCCGCAGGCAGAACGGCTCTGCTACGAAGGTTCAACGGGGAAGGACAGGGTGCCGCTTCCGACCCTTTGACTGTGGCAGAAACGACACGTACTAGGCACACTGCAACTTTGATATTGGTGACCTAGTGAGAAAAGCACTATTTTCCCCCCTGGAGAGCAGAAGGCCTGTGGTGTCAAATTTCCCTGAGACAGTGCTGTTCTCTGTCTGCTCTTCACAGCTAGAGTGCCTTCACGGAGAGCAGAGTGTCCTTGGAGAAACAGAGAGTGTCCTGTGCATTCCAGGCGGCACCCCAGATCACCCACTGCAAAAGGGAAATCTACACCTCTCTCCACGGTTCAAAGGATCGATCGGATGGCCCATTCACACATCGAGGCGTTCAGCGGTTTTTCCACAGCCTTCTGGAGAAGTACTGCTGGATCTCTAGTATGCTTTTCCTATGGCACCCACGTCCTCACTGCGTCCCAGGGAACAACACTGTGTAGAGGAAAACACTTCCTGGCTGACTGAGCAGCACCATGCTACCTCAGGCCTCCGGATCACCACTCTCAAAGCAGAGTGAAAGGCAAACCTCTGCTTTTTCTCCACAGAGCTCGATGGCCAAAACATTCAACGGACTCTCTGAACACAGCACTAACTGCTCTTTTGTAGGTGACATGTCAGGGGATCTCAGGGCAGAGCGTGAGCTGCAAGGAAAACACACTTCCCTAAGTGTCCGTTCCGGGTGCACTTACTTGGCGGATCTCTCTCTATGCCACGCACAAACTAGAGAGGCCCTGCAGTTTTCCAAATGTAGATAGATTCGCCTGAACACTACTACGCTTCGAGAAGCTGCGAGGACACGTCGCAACCTCCCCAAAGCTTTACGTCCCATAGACCAGCCACACGTTGCACATCACAACTTCCTCGGGTTCGAACTTCATCCGGGAAGGGGCCAGAGTGCCCCCTTCTGTGTGTTTTGGCTCGCTGGAAACTGATCGTACTCGGGCAGTTTGGAACGTTCAGTTTGGCCATGTATGTGCATGGCAGCACGTCCCAGCTGTAAGGAGGACCGCTGCAGCCTCCACGCCGCCTGAAATAGAGTGCTGCTGCCAGTCTCACGTCCTGGAATGTCCTATGTAGGAAAAGGGCGTTTCCCTGAGGGCAATACGGTGCTCCCAGTTCCCTGCAAGAGGCATGGGAAAGGCGCCAATGCCTAAAGGGAAAACGACACTGCCTGCCAGGCTCATAGTAAGGTCCATGTATTGCATTTGGAAGATTGGGCATACATCATTGGCCAGGAAAACCTAGTCCACGGAGTGCCTTCCCGTTAGTGAGCTTCTCGGAACTCTGGGAATACTGCGTCCTCCGCACCTCCCATGAAAGAACACTGAGACCTGAGGATCCCTTCCTGGGCGACTTCACAACCCTCAGGGATCTTGGGCCTCCGGGCATCTCTCCCTTAACGCCGAGTGAAAAGCAGCACACTGCTTTCTTCGTTGGAGAGCTAAGTGTCTGAGCTTTCTAAAGTCCACCCAAACACGGGTCCAGCAGGTCTTTTAAGTGTACGGCCAGGGGCTCACAGCACTGCACCAGGGCCACAGTGAGAAAACACGCTCCTCAGTGTTTGTCTTGGGAAGCCTCACTGGCCGTCTCTCTAAGCCAAGCAGGCCGTTGACTTTCGAAGCAACCTGAGAAAGGCGCGGTTTGCGCCTGAAACACCCAGAGCCCTTTTATAAGGTGTACGGGCGTCGGAGCCTAAAGCAAGTCAGCGGGGACGTCACGCCACTCGCCGCAGGCAGAACGGCTCTGCTACGAAGGTTCAACGGGGAAGGACAGGGTGCCGCTTCCGACCCTTTGACTGTGGCAGAAACGACACGTACTAGGCACACTGCAACTTTGATATTGGTGACCTAGTGAGAAAAGCACTATTTTCCCCCCTGGAGAGCAGAAGGCCTGTGGTGTCAAATTTCCCTGAGACAGTGCTGTTCTCTGTCTGCTCTTCACAGCTAGAGTGCCTTCACGGAGAGCAGAGTGTCCTTGGAGAAACAGAGAGTGTCCTGTGCATTCCAGGCGGCACCCCAGATCACCCACTGCAAAAGGGAAATCTACACCTCTCTCCACGGTTCAAAGGATCGATCGGATGGCCCATTCACACATCGAGGCGTTCAGCGGTTTTTCCACAGCCTTCTGGAGAAGTACTGCTGGATCTCTAGTATGCTTTTCCTATGGCACCCACGTCCTCACTGCGTCCCAGGGAACAACACTGTGTAGAGGAAAACACTTCCTGGCTGACTGAGCAGCACCATGCTACCTCAGGCCTCCGGATCACCACTCTCAAAGCAGAGTGAAAGGCAAACCTCTGCTTTTTCTCCACAGAGCTCGATGGCCAAAACATTCAACGGACTCTCTGAACACAGCACTAACTGCTCTTTTGTAGGTGACATGTCAGGGGATCTCAGGGCAGAGCGTGAGCTGCAAGGAAAACACACTTCCCTAAGTGTCCGTTCCGGGTGCACTTACTTGGCGGATCTCTCTCTATGCCACGCACAAACTAGAGAGGCCCTGCAGTTTTCCAAATGTAGATAGATTCGCCTGAACACTACTACGCTTCGAGAAGCTGCGAGGACACGTCGCAACCTCCCCAAAGCTTTACGTCCCATAGACCAGCCACACGTTGCACATCACAACTTCCTCGGGTTCGAACTTCATCCGGGAAGGGGCCAGAGTGCCCCCTTCTGTGTGTTTTGGCTCGCTGGAAACTGATCGTACTCGGGCAGTTTGGAACGTTCAGTTTGGCCATGTATGTGCATGGCAGCACGTCCCAGCTGTAAGGAGGACCGCTGCAGCCTCCACGCCGCCTGAAATAGAGTGCTGCTGCCAGTCTCACGTCCTGGAATGTCCTATGTAGGAAAAGGGCGTTTCCCTGAGGGCAATACGGTGCTCCCAGTTCCCTGCAAGAGGCATGGGAAAGGCGCCAATGCCTAAAGGGAAAACGACACTGCCTGCCAGGCTCATAGTAAGGTCCATGTATTGCATTTGGAAGATTGGGCATACATCATTGGCCAGGAAAACCTAGTCCACGGAGTGCCTTCCCGTTAGTGAGCTTCTCGGAACTCTGGGAATACTGCGTCCTCCGCACCTCCCATGAAAGAACACTGAGACCTGAGGATCCCTTCCTGGGCGACTTCACAACCCTCAGGGATCTTGGGCCTCCGGGCATCTCTCCCTTAACGCCGAGTGAAAAGCAGCACACTGCTTTCTTCGTTGGAGAGCTAAGTGTCTGAGCTTTCTAAAGTCCACCCAAACACGGGTCCAGCAGGTCTTTTAAGTGTACGGCCAGGGGCTCACAGCACTGCACCAGGGCCACAGTGAGAAAACACGCTCCTCAGTGTTTGTCTTGGGAAGCCTCACTGGCCGTCTCTCTAAGCCAAGCAGGCCGTTGACTTTCGAAGCAACCTGAGAAAGGCGCGGTTTGCGCCTGAAACACCCAGAGCCCTTTTATAAGGTGTACGGGCGTCGGAGCCTAAAGCAAGTCAGCGGGGACGTCACGCCACTCGCCGCAGGCAGAACGGCTCTGCTACGAAGGTTCAACGGGGAAGGACAGGGTGCCGCTTCCGACCCTTTGACTGTGGCAGAAACGACACGTACTAGGCACACTGCAACTTTGATATTGGTGACCTAGTGAGAAAAGCACTATTTTCCCCCCTGGAGAGCAGAAGGCCTGTGGTGTCAAATTTCCCTGAGACAGTGCTGTTCTCTGTCTGCTCTTCACAGCTAGAGTGCCTTCACGGAGAGCAGAGTGTCCTTGGAGAAACAGAGAGTGTCCTGTGCATTCCAGGCGGCACCCCAGATCACCCACTGCAAAAGGGAAATCTACACCTCTCTCCACGGTTCAAAGGATCGATCGGATGGCCCATTCACACATCGAGGCGTTCAGCGGTTTTTCCACAGCCTTCTGGAGAAGTACTGCTGGATCTCTAGTATGCTTTTCCTATGGCACCCACGTCCTCACTGCGTCCCAGGGAACAACACTGTGTAGAGGAAAACACTTCCTGGCTGACTGAGCAGCACCATGCTACCTCAGGCCTCCGGATCACCACTCTCAAAGCAGAGTGAAAGGCAAACCTCTGCTTTTTCTCCACAGAGCTCGATGGCCAAAACATTCAACGGACTCTCTGAACACAGCACTAACTGCTCTTTTGTAGGTGACATGTCAGGGGATCTCAGGGCAGAGCGTGAGCTGCAAGGAAAACACACTTCCCTAAGTGTCCGTTCCGGGTGCACTTACTTGGCGGATCTCTCTCTATGCCACGCACAAACTAGAGAGGCCCTGCAGTTTTCCAAATGTAGATAGATTCGCCTGAACACTACTACGCTTTGAGAAGCTGCGAGGACACGTCGCAACCTCCCCAAAGCTTTACGTCCCATAGACCAGCCACACGTTGCACATCACAACTTCCTCGGGTTCGAACTTCATCCGGGAAGGGGCCAGAGTGCCCCCTTCTGTCTGTTTTGGCTCGCTGGAAACTGATCGTACTCGGGCAGTTTGGAACGTTCAGTTTGGCCATGTATGTGCATGGCAGCACGTCCCAGCTGTAAGGAGGACCGCTGCAGCCTCCACGCCGCCTGAAATAGAGTGCTGCTGCCAGTCTCACGTCCTGGAATGTCCTATGTAGGAAAAGGGCGTTTCCCTGAGGGCAATACGGTGCTCCCAGTTCCCTGCAAGAGGCATGGGAAAGGCGCCAATGCCTAAAGGGAAAACGACACTGCCTGCCAGGCTCATAGTAAGGTCCATGTATTGCATTTGGAAGATTGGGCATACATCATTGGCCAGGAAAACCTAGTCCACGGAGTGCCTTCCCGTTAGTGAGCTTCTCGGAACTCTGGGAATACTGCGTCCTCTGCACCTCCCATGAAAGAACACTGAGACCTGAGGATCCCTTCCTGGGCGACTTCACAACCCTCAGGGATCTTGGGCCTCCGGGCATCTCTCCCTTAACGCCGAGTGAAAAGCAGCACACTGCTTTCTTCGTTGGAGAGCTAAGTGTCTGAGCTTTCTAAAGTCCACCCAAACACGGGTCCAGCAGGTCTTTTAAGTGTACGGCCAGGGGCTCACAGCACTGCACCAGGGCCACAGTGAGAAAACACGCTCCTCAGTGTTTGTCTTGGGAAGCCTCACTGGCCGTCTCTCTAAGCCAAGCAGGCCGTTGACTTTCGAAGCAACCTGAGAAAGGCGCGGTTTGCGCCTGAAACACCCAGAGCCCTTTTATAAGGTGTACGGGCGTCGGAGCCTAAAGCAAGTCAGCGGGGACGTCACGCCACTCGCCGCAGGCAGAACGGCTCTGCTACGAAGGTTCAACGGGGAAGGACAGGGTGCCGCTTCCGACCCTTTGACTGTGGCAGAAACGACACGTACTAGGCACACTGCAACTTTGATATTGGTGACCTAGTGAGAAAAGCACTATTTTCCCCCCTGGAGAGCAGAAGGCCTGTGGTGTCAAATTTCCCTGAGACAGTGCTGTTCTCTGTCTGCTCTTCACAGCTAGAGTGCCTTCACGGAGAGCAGAGTGTCCTTGGAGAAACAGAGAGTGTCCTGTGCATTCCAGGCGGCACCCCAGATCACCCACTGCAAAAGGGAAATCTACACCTCTCTCCACGGTTCAAAGGATCGATCGGATGGCCCATTCACACATCGAGGCGTTCAGCGGTTTTTCCACAGCCTTCTGGAGAAGTACTGCTGGATCTCTAGTATGCTTTTCCTATGGCACCCACGTCCTCACTGCGTCCCAGGGAACAACACTGTGTAGAGGAAAACACTTCCTGGCTGACTGAGCAGCACCATGCTACCTCAGGCCTCCGGATCACCACTCTCAAAGCAGAGTGAAAGGCAAACCTCTGCTTTTTCTCCACAGAGCTCGATGGCCAAAACATTCAACGGACTCTCTGAACACAGCACTAACTGCTCTTTTGTAGGTGACATGTCAGGGGATCTCAGGGCAGAGCGTGAGCTGCAAGGAAAACACACTTCCCTAAGTGTCCGTTCCGGGTGCACTTACTTGGCGGATCTCTCTCTATGCCACGCACAAACTAGAGAGGCCCTGCAGTTTTCCAAATGTAGATAGATTCGCCTGAACACTACTACGCTTCGAGAAGCTGCGAGGACACGTCGCAACCTCCCCAAAGCTTTACGTCCCATAGACCAGCCACACGTTGCACATCACAACTTCCTCGGGTTCGAACTTCATCCGGGAAGGGGCCAGAGTGCCCCCTTCTGTCTGTTTTGGCTCGCTGGAAACTGATCGTACTCGGGCAGTTTGGAACGTTCAGTTTGGCCATGTATGTGCATGGCAGCACGTCCCAGCTGTAAGGAGGACCGCTGCAGCCTCCACGCCGCCTGAAATAGAGTGCTGCTGCCAGTCTCACGTCCTGGAATGTCCTATGTAGGAAAAGGGCGTTTCCCTGAGGGCAATACGGTGCTCCCAGTTCCCTGCAAGAGGCATGGGAAAGGCGCCAATGCCTAAAGGGAAAACGACACTGCCTGCCAGGCTCATAGTAAGGTCCATGTATTGCATTTGGAAGATTGGGCATACATCATTGGCCAGGAAAACCTAGTCCACGGAGTGCCTTCCCGTTAGTGAGCTTCTCGGAACTCTGGGAATACTGCGTCCTCCGCACCTCCCATGAAAGAACACTGAGACCTGAGGATCCCTTCCTGGGCGACTTCACAACCCTCAGGGATCTTGGGCCTCCGGGCATCTCTCCCTTAACGCCGAGTGAAAAGCAGCACACTGCTTTCTTCGTTGGAGAGCTAAGTGTCTGAGCTTTCTAAAGTCCACCCAAACACGGGTCCAGCAGGTCTTTTAAGTGTACGGCCAGGGGCTCACAGCACTGCACCAGGGCCACAGTGAGAAAACACGCTCCTCAGTGTTTGTCTTGGGAAGCCTCACTGGCCGTCTCTCTAAGCCACGCAGGCCGTTGACTTTCGAAGCAACCTGAGAAAGGCGCGGTTTGCGCCTGAAACACCCAGAGCCCTTTTATAAGGTGTACGGGCGTCGGAGCCTAAAGCAAGTCAGCGGGGACGTCACGCCACTCGCCGCAGGCAGAACGGCTCTGCTACGAAGGTTCAACGGGGAAGGACAGGGTGCCGCTTCCGACCCTTTGACTGTGGCAGAAACGACACGTACTAGGCACACTGCAACTTTGATATTGGTGACCTAGTGAGAAAAGCACTATTTTCCCCCCTGGAGAGCAGAAGGCCTGTGGTGTCAAATTTCCCTGAGACAGTGCTGTTCTCTGTCTGCTCTTCACAGCTAGAGTGCCTTCACGGAGAGCAGAGTGTCCTTGGAGAAACAGAGAGTGTCCTGTGCATTCCAGGCGGCACCCCAGATCACCCACTGCAAAAGGGAAATCTACACCTCTCTCCACGGTTCAAAGGATCGATCGGATGGCCCATTCACACATCGAGGCGTTCAGCGGTTTTTCCACAGCCTTCTGGAGAAGTACTGCTGGATCTCTAGTATGCTTTTCCTATGGCACCCACGTCCTCACTGCGTCCCAGGGAACAACACTGTGTAGAGGAAAACACTTCCTGGCTGACTGAGCAGCACCATGCTACCTCAGGCCTCCGGATCACCACTCTCAAAGCAGAGTGAAAGGCAAACCTCTGCTTTTTCTCCACAGAGCTCGATGGCCAAAACATTCAACGGACTCTCTGAACACAGCACTAACTGCTCTTTTGTAGGTGACATGTCAGGGGATCTCAGGGCAGAGCGTGAGCTGCAAGGAAAACACACTTCCCTAGGTGTCCGTTCCGGGTGCACTTACTTGGCGGATCTCTCTCTATGCCACGCACAAACTAGAGAGGCCCTGCAGTTTTCCAAATGTAGATAGATTCGCCTGAACACTACTACGCTTCGAGAAGCTGCGAGGACACGTCGCAACCTCCCCAAAGCTTTACGTCCCATAGACCAGCCACACGTTGCACATCACAACTTCCTCGGGTTCGAACTTCATCCGGGAAGGGGCCAGAGTGCCCCCTTCTGTGTGTTTTGGCTCGCTGGAAACTGATCGTACTCGGGCAGTTTGGAACGTTCAGTTTGGCCATGTATGTGCATGGCAGCACGTCCCAGCTGTAAGGAGGACCGCTGCAGCCTCCACGCCGCCTGAAATAGAGTGCTGCTGCCAGTCTCACGTCCTGGAATGTCCTATGTAGGAAAAGGGCGTTTCCCTGAGGGCAATACGGTGCTCCCAGTTCCCTGCAAGAGGCATGGGAAAGGCGCCAATGCCTAAAGGGAAAACGACACTGCCTGCCAGGCTCATAGTAAGGTCCATGTATTGCATTTGGAAGATTGGGCATACATCATTGGCCAGGAAAACCTAGTCCACGGAGTGCCTTCCCGTTAGTGAGCTTCTCGGAACTCTGGGAATACTGCGTCCTCCGCACCTCCCATGAAAGAACACTGAGACCTGAGGATCCCTTCCTGGGCGACTTCACAACCCTCAGGGATCTTGGGCCTCCGGGCATCTCTCCCTTAACGCCGAGTGAAAAGCAGCACACTGCTTTCTTCGTTGGAGAGCTAAGTGTCTGAGCTTTCTAAAGTCCACCCAAACACGGGTCCAGCAGGTCTTTTAAGTGTACGGCCAGGGGCTCACAGCACTGCACCAGGGCCACAGTGAGAAAACACGCTCCTCAGTGTTTGTCTTGGGAAGCCTCACTGGCCGTCTCTCTAAGCCAAGCAGGCCGTTGACTTTCGAAGCAACCTGAGAAAGGCGCGGTTTGCGCCTGAAACACCCAGAGCCCTTTTATAAGGTGTACGGGCGTCGGAGCCTAAAGCAAGTCAGCGGGGACGTCACGCCACTCGCCGCAGGCAGAACGGCTCTGCTACGAAGGTTCAACGGGGAAGGACAGGGTGCCGCTTCCGACCCTTTGACTGTGGCAGAAACGACACGTACTAGGCACACTGCAACTTTGATATTGGTGACCTAGTGAGAAAAGCACTATTTTCCCCCCTGGAGAGCAGAAGGCCTGTGGTGTCAAATTTCCCTGAGACAGTGCTGTTCTCTGTCTGCTCTTCACAGCTAGAGTGCCTTCACGGAGAGCAGAGTGTCCTTGGAGAAACAGAGAGTGTCCTGTGCATTCCAGGCGGCACCCCAGATCACCCACTGCAAAAGGGAAATCTACACCTCTCTCCACGGTTCAAAGGATCGATCGGATGGCCCATTCACACATCGAGGCGTTCAGCGGTTTTTCCACAGCCTTCTGGAGAAGTACTGCTGGATCTCTAGTATGCTTTTCCTATGGCACCCACGTCCTCACTGCGTCCCAGGGAACAACACTGTGTAGAGGAAAACACTTCCTGGCTGACTGAGCAGCACCATGCTACCTCAGGCCTCCGGATCACCACTCTCAAAGCAGAGTGAAAGGCAAACCTCTGCTTTTTCTCCACAGAGCTCGATGGCCAAAACATTCAACGGACTCTCTGAACACAGCACTAACTGCTCTTTTGTAGGTGACATGTCAGGGGATCTCAGGGCAGAGCGTGAGCTGCAAGGAAAACACACTTCCCTAAGTGTCCGTTCCGGGTGCACTTACTTGGCGGATCTCTCTCTATGCCACGCACAAACTAGAGAGGCCCTGCAGTTTTCCAAATGTAGATAGATTCGCCTGAACACTACTACGCTTTGAGAAGCTGCGAGGACACGTCGCAACCTCCCCAAAGCTTTACGTCCCATAGACCAGCCACACGTTGCACATCACAACTTCCTCGGGTTCGAACTTCATCCGGGAAGGGGCCAGAGTGCCCCCTTCTGTCTGTTTTGGCTCGCTGGAAACTGATCGTACTCGGGCAGTTTGGAACGTTCAGTTTGGCCATGTATGTGCATGGCAGCACGTCCCAGCTGTAAGGAGGACCGCTGCAGCCTCCACGCCGCCTGAAATAGAGTGCTGCTGCCAGTCTCACGTCCTGGAATGTCCTATGTAGGAAAAGGGCGTTTCCCTGAGGGCAATACGGTGCTCCCAGTTCCCTGCAAGAGGCATGGGAAAGGCGCCAATGCCTAAAGGGAAAACGACACTGCCTGCCAGGCTCATAGTAAGGTCCATGTATTGCATTTGGAAGATTGGGCATACATCATTGGCCAGGAAAACCTAGTCCACGGAGTGCCTTCCCGTTAGTGAGCTTCTCGGAACTCTGGGAATACTGCGTCCTCTGCACCTCCCATGAAAGAACACTGAGACCTGAGGATCCCTTCCTGGGCGACTTCACAACCCTCAGGGATCTTGGGCCTCCGGGCATCTCTCCCTTAACGCCGAGTGAAAAGCAGCACACTGCTTTCTTCGTTGGAGAGCTAAGTGTCTGAGCTTTCTAAAGTCCACCCAAACACGGGTCCAGCAGGTCTTTTAAGTGTACGGCCAGGGGCTCACAGCACTGCACCAGGGCCACAGTGAGAAAACACGCTCCTCAGTGTTTGTCTTGGGAAGCCTCACTGGCCGTCTCTCTAAGCCACGCAGGCCGTTGACTTTCGAAGCAACCTGAGAAAGGCGCGGTTTGCGCCTGAAACACCCAGAGCCCTTTTATAAGGTGTACGGGCGTCGGAGCCTAAAGCAAGTCAGCGGGGACGTCACGCCACTCGCCGCAGGCAGAACGGCTCTGCTACGAAGGTTCAACGGGGAAGGACAGGGTGCCGCTTCCGACCCTTTGACTGTGGCAGAAACGACACGTACTAGGCACACTGCAACTTTGATATTGGTGACCTAGTGAGAAAAGCACTATTTTCCCCCCTGGAGAGCAGAAGGCCTGTGGTGTCAAATTTCCCTGAGACAGTGCTGTTCTCTGTCTGCTCTTCACAGCTAGAGTGCCTTCACGGAGAGCAGAGTGTCCTTGGAGAAACAGAGAGTGTCCTGTGCATTCCAGGCGGCACCCCAGATCACCCACTGCAAAAGGGAAATCTACACCTCTCTCCACGGTTCAAAGGATCGATCGGATGGCCCATTCACACATCGAGGCGTTCAGCGGTTTTTCCACAGCCTTCTGGAGAAGTACTGCTGGATCTCTAGTATGCTTTTCCTATGGCACCCACGTCCTCACTGCGTCCCAGGGAACAACACTGTGTAGAGGAAAACACTTCCTGGCTGACTGAGCAGCACCATGCTACCTCAGGCCTCCGGATCACCACTCTCAAAGCAGAGTGAAAGGCAAACCTCTGCTTTTTCTCCACAGAGCTCGATGGCCAAAACATTCAACGGACTCTCTGAACACAGCACTAACTGCTCTTTTGTAGGTGACATGTCAGGGGATCTCAGGGCAGAGCGTGAGCTGCAAGGAAAACACACTTCCCTAAGTGTCCGTTCCGGGTGCACTTACTTGGCGGATCTCTCTCTATGCCACGCACAAACTAGAGAGGCCCTGCAGTTTTCCAAATGTAGATAGATTCGCCTGAA
Source organism: Mesoplodon bidens (assembly GCF_964165515.1). Taxonomy (NCBI): domain Eukaryota; kingdom Metazoa; phylum Chordata; class Mammalia; order Artiodactyla; family Ziphiidae; genus Mesoplodon; species Mesoplodon bidens. Next base: position 107,101 of record NW_027671470.1, read on the forward strand.
CACTACTACGCTTCGAGAAGCTGCGAGGACACGTCGCAACCTCCCCAAAGCTTTACGTCCCATAGACCAGCCACACGTTGCACATCACAACTTCCTCGGGTTCGAACTTCATCCGGGAAGGGGCCAGAGTGCCCCCTTCTGTCTGTTTTGGCTCGCTGGAAACTGATCGTACTCGGGCAGTTTGGAACGTTCAGTTTGGCCATGTATGTGCATGGCAGCACGTCCCAGCTGTAAGGAGGACCGCTGCAGCCTCCACGCCGCCTGAAATAGAGTGCTGCTGCCAGTCTCACGTCCTGGAATGTCCTACGTAGGAAAAGGGCGTTTCCCTGAGGGCAATACGGTGCTCCCAGTTCCCTGCAAGAGGCATGGGAAAGGCGCCAATGCCTAAAGGGAAAACGACACTGCCTGCCAGGCTCATAGTAAGGTCCATGTATTGCATTTGGAAGATTGGGCATACATCATTGGCCAGGAAAACCTAGTCCACGGAGTGCCTTCCCGTTAGTGAGCTTCTCGGAACTCTGGGAATACTGCGTCCTCCGCACCTCCCATGAAAGAACACTGAGACCTGAGGATCCCTTCCTGGGCGACTTCACAACCCTCAGGGATCTTGGGCCTCCGGGCATCTCTCCCTTAACGCCGAGTGAAAAGCAGCACACTGCTTTCTTCGTTGGAGAGCTAAGTGTCTGAGCTTTCTAAAGTCCACCCAAACACGGGTCCAGCAGGTCTTTTAAGTGTACGGCCAGGGGCTCACAGCACTGCACCAGGGCCACAGTGAGAAAACACGCTCCTCAGTGTTTGTCTTGGGAAGCCTCACTGGCCGTCTCTCTAAGCCACGCAGGCCGTTGACTTTCGAAGCAACCTGAGAAAGGCGCGGTTTGCGCCTGAAACACCCAGAGCCCTTTTATAAGGTGTACGGGCGTCGGAGCCTAAAGCAAGTCAGCGGGGACGTCACGCCACTCGCCGCAGGCAGAACGGCTCTGCTACGAAGGTTCAACGGGGAAGGACAGGGTGCCGCTTCCGACCCTTTGACTGTGGCAGAAACGACACGTACTAGGCACACTGCAACTTTGATATTGGTGACCTAGTGAGAAAAGCACTATTTTCCCCCCTGGAGAGCAGAAGGCCTGTGGTGTCAAATTTCCCTGAGACAGTGCTGTTCTCTGTCTGCTCTTCACAGCTAGAGTGCCTTCACGGAGAGCAGAGTGTCCTTGGAGAAACAGAGAGTGTCCTGTGCATTCCAGGCGGCACCCCAGATCACCCACTGCAAAAGGGAAATCTACACCTCTCTCCACGGTTCAAAGGATCGATCGGATGGCCCATTCACACATCGAGGCGTTCAGCGGTTTTTCCACAGCCTTCTGGAGAAGTACTGCTGGATCTCTAGTATGCTTTTCCTATGGCACCCACGTCCTCACTGCGTCCCAGGGAACAACACTGTGTAGAGGAAAACACTTCCTGGCTGACTGAGCAGCACCATGCTACCTCAGGCCTCCGGATCACCACTCTCAAAGCAGAGTGAAAGGCAAACCTCTGCTTTTTCTCCACAGAGCTCGATGGCCAAAACATTCAACGGACTCTCTGAACACAGCACTAACTGCTCTTTTGTAGGTGACATGTCAGGGGATCTCAGGGCAGAGCGTGAGCTGCAAGGAAAACACACTTCCCTAAGTGTCCGTTCCGGGTGCACTTACTTGGCGGATCTCTCTCTATGCCACGCACAAACTAGAGAGGCCCTGCAGTTTTCCAAATGTAGATAGATTCGCCTGAACACTACTACGCTTCGAGAAGCTGCGAGGACACGTCGCAACCTCCCCAAAGCTTTACGTCCCATAGACCAGCCACACGTTGCACATCACAACTTCCTCGGGTTCGAACTTCATCCGGGAAGGGGCCAGAGTGCCCCCTTCTGTCTGTTTTGGCTCGCTGGAAACTGATCGTACTCGGGCAGTTTGGAACGTTCAGTTTGGCCATGTATGTGCATGGCAGCACGTCCCAGCTGTAAGGAGGACCGCTGCAGCCTCCACGCCGCCTGAAATAGAGTGCTGCTGCCAGTCTCACGTCCTGGAATGTCCTATGTAGGAAAAGGGCGTTTCCCTGAGGGCAATACGGTGCTCCCAGTTCCCTGCAAGAGGCATGGGAAAGGCGCCAATGCCTAAAGGGAAAACGACACTGCCTGCCAGGCTCATAGTAAGGTCCATGTATTGCATTTGGAAGATTGGGCATACATCATTGGCCAGGAAAACCTAGTCCACGGAGTGCCTTCCCGTTAGTGAGCTTCTCGGAACTCTGGGAATACTGCGTCCTCCGCACCTCCCATGAAAGAACACTGAGACCTGAGGATCCCTTCCTGGGCGACTTCACAACCCTCAGGGATCTTGGGCCTCCGGGCATCTCTCCCTTAACGCCGAGTGAAAAGCAGCACACTGCTTTCTTCGTTGGAGAGCTAAGTGTCTGAGCTTTCTAAAGTCCACCCAAACACGGGTCCAGCAGGTCTTTTAAGTGTACGGCCAGGGGCTCACAGCACTGCACCAGGGCCACAGTGAGAAAACACGCTCCTCAGTGTTTGTCTTGGGAAGCCTCACTGGCCGTCTCTCTAAGCCAAGCAGGCCGTTGACTTTCGAAGCAACCTGAGAAAGGCGCGGTTTGCGCCTGAAACACCCAGAGCCCTTTTATAAGGTGTACGGGCGTCGGAGCCTAAAGCAAGTCAGCGGGGACGTCACGCCACTCGCCGCAGGCAGAACGGCTCTGCTACGAAGGTTCAACGGGGAAGGACAGGGTGCCGCTTCTGACCCTTTGACTGTGGCAGAAACGACACGTACTAGGCACACTGCAACTTTGATATTGGTGACCTAGTGAGAAAAGCACTATTTTCCCCCCTGGAGAGCAGAAGGCCTGTGGTGTCAAATTTCCCTGAGACAGTGCTGTTCTCTGTCTGCTCTTCACAGCTAGAGTGCCTTCACGGAGAGCAGAGTGTCCTTGGAGAAACAGAGAGTGTCCTGTGCATTCCAGGCGGCACCCCAGATCACCCACTGCAAAAGGGAAATCTACACCTCTCTCCACGGTTCAAAGGATCGATCGGATGGCCCATTCACACATCGAGGCGTTCAGCGGTTTTTCCACAGCCTTCTGGAGAAGTACTGCTGGATCTCTAGTATGCTTTTCCTATGGCACCCACGTCCTCACTGCGTCCCAGGGAACAACACTGTGTAGAGGAAAACACTTCCTGGCTGACTGAGCAGCACCATGCTACCTCAGGCCTCCGGATCACCACTCTCAAAGCAGAGTGAAAGGCAAACCTCTGCTTTTTCTCCACAGAGCTCGATGGCCAAAACATTCAACGGACTCTCTGAACACAGCACTAACTGCTCTTTTGTAGGTGACATGTCAGGGGATCTCAGGGCAGAGCGTGAGCTGCAAGGAAAACACACTTCCCTAAGTGTCCGTTCCGGGTGCACTTACTTGGCGGATCTCTCTCTATGCCACGCACAAACTAGAGAGGCCCTGCAGTTTTCCAAATGTAGATAGATTCGCCTGAACACTACTACGCTTTGAGAAGCAGCGAGGACACGTCGCAACCTCCCCAAAGCTTTACGTCCCATAGACCAGCCACACGTTGCACATCACAACTTCCTCGGGTTCGAACTTCATCCGGGAAGGGGCCAGAGTGCCCCCTTCTGTCTGTTTTGGCTCGCTGGAAACTGATCGTACTCGGGCAGTTTGGAACGTTCAGTTTGGCCATGTATGTGCATGGCAGCACGTCCCAGCTGTAAGGAGGACCGCTGCAGCCTCCACGCCGCCTGAAATAGAGAGCTGCTGCCAGTCTCACGTCCTGGAATGTCCTATGTAGGAAAAGGGCGTTTCCCTGAGGGCAATACGGTGCTCCCAGTTCCCTGCAAGAGGCATGGGAAAGGCGCCAATGCCTAAAGGGAAAACGACACTGCCTGCCAGGCTCATAGTAAGGTCCATGTATTGCATTTGGAAGATTGGGCATACATCATTGGCCAGGAAAACCTAGTCCACGGAGTGCCTTCCCGTTAGTGAGCTTCTCGGAACTCTGGGAATACTGCGTCCTCCGCACCTCCCATGAAAGAACACTGAGACCTGAGGATCCCTTCCTGGGCGACTTCACAACCCTCAGGGATCTTGGGCCTCCGGGCATCTCTCCCTTAACGCCGAGTGAAAAGCAGCACACTGCTTTCTTCGTTGGAGAGCTAAGTGTCTGAGCTTTCTAAAGTCCACCCAAACACGGGTCCAGCAGGTCTTTTAAGTGTACGGCCAGGGGCTCACAGCACTGCACCAGGGCCACAGTGAGAAAACACGCTCCTCAGTGTTTGTCTTGGGAAGCCTCACTGGCCGTCTCTCTAAGCCAAGCAGGCCGTTGACTTTCGAAGCAACCTGAGAAAGGCGCGGTTTGCGCCTGAAACACCCAGAGCCCTTTTATAAGGTGTACGGGCGTCGGAGCCTAAAGCAAGTCAGCGGGGACGTCACGCCACTCGCCGCAGGCAGAACGGCTCTGCTACGAAGGTTCAACGGGGAAGGACAGGGTGCCGCTTCCGACCCTTTGACTGTGGCAGAAACGACACGTACTAAGCACACTGCAACTTTGATATTGGTGACCTAGTGAGAAAAGCACTATTTTCCCCCCTGGAGAGCAGAAGGCCTGTGGTGTCAAATTTCCCTGAGACAGTGCTGTTCTCTGTCTGCTCTTCACAGCTAGAGTGCCTTCACGGAGAGCAGAGTGTCCTTGGAGAAACAGAGAGTGTCCTGTGCATTCCAGGCGGCACCCCAGATCACCCACTGCAAAAGGGAAATCTACACCTCTCTCCACGGTTCAAAGGATCGAACGGATGGCCCATTCACACATCGAGGCGTTCAGCGGTTTTTCCACAGCCTTCTGGAGAAGTACTGCTGGATCTCTAGTATGCTTTTCCTATGGCACCCACGTCCTCACTGCGTCCCAGGGAACAACACTGTGTAGAGGAAAACACTTCCTGGCTGACTGAGCAGCACCATGCTACCTAAGGCCTCCGGATCACCACTCTCAAAGCAGAGTGAAAGGCAAACCTCTGCTTTTTCTCCACAGAGCTCGATGGCCAAAACATTCAACGGACTCTCTGAACACAGCACTAACTGCTCTTTTGTAGGTGACATGTCAGGGGATCTCAGGGCAGAGCGTGAGCTGCAAGGAAAACACACTTCCCTAAGTGTCCGTTCCGGGTGCACTTACTTGGCGGATCTCTCTCTATGCCACGCACAAACTAGAGAGGCCCTGCAGTTTTCCAAATGTAGATAGATTCGCCTGAACACTACTACACTTTGAGAAGCTGCGAGGACACGTCGCAACCTCCCCAAAGCTTTACGTCCCATAGACCAGCCACACGTTGCACATCACAACTTCCTCGGGTTCGAACTTCATCCGGGAAGGGGCCAGAGTGCCCCCTTCTGTCTGTTTTGGCTCGCTGGAAACTGATCGTACTCGGGCAGTTTGGAACGTTCAGTTTGGCCATGTATGTGCATGGCAGCACGTCCCAGCTGTAAGGAGGACCGCTGCAGCCTCCACGCCGCCTGAAATAGAGTGCTGCTGCCAGTCTCACGTCCTGGAATGTCCTATGTAGGAAAAGGGCGTTTCCCTGAGGGCAATACGGTGCTCCCAGTTCCCTGCAAGAGGCATGGGAAAGGCGCCAATGCCTAAAGGGAAAACGACACTGCCTGCCAGGCTCATAGTAAGGTCCATGTATTGCATTTGGAAGATTGGGCATACATCATTGGCCAGGAAAACCTAGTCCACGGAGTGCCTTCCCGTTAGTGAGCTTCTCGGAACTCTGGGAATACTGCGTCCTCCGCACCTCCCATGAAAGAACACTGAGACCTGAGGATCCCTTCCTGGGCGACTTCACAACCCTCAGGGATCTTGGGCCTCCGGGCATCTCTCCCTTAACGCCGAGTGAAAAGCAGCACACTGCTTTCTTCGTTGGAGAGCTAAGTGTCTGAGCTTTCTAAAGTCCACCCAAACACGGGTCCAGCAGGTCTTTTAAGTGTACGGCCAGGGGCTCACAGCACTGCACCAGGGCCACAGTGAGAAAACACGCTCCTCAGTGTTTGTCTTGGGAAGCCTCACTGGCCGTCTCTCTAAGCCAAGCAGGCCGTTGACTTTCGAAGCAACCTGAGAAAGGCGCGGTTTGCGCCTGAAACACCCAGAGCCCTTTTATAAGGTGTACGGGCGTCGGAGCCTAAAGCAAGTCAGCGGGGACGTCACGCCACTCGCCGCAGGCAGAACGGCTCTGCTACGAAGGTTCAACGGGGAAGGACAGGGTGCCGCTTCCGACCCTTTGACTGTGGCAGAAACGACACGTACTAGGCACACTGCAACTTTGATATTGGTGACCTAGTGAGAAAAGCACTATTTTCCCCCCTGGAGAGCAGAAGGCCTGTGGTGTCAAATTTCCCTGAGACAGTGCTGTTCTCTGTCTGCTCTTCACAGCTAGAGTGCCTTCACGGAGAGCAGAGTGTCCTTGGAGAAACAGAGAGTGTCCTGTGCATTCCAGGCGGCACCCCAGATCACCCACTGCAAAAGGGAAATCTACACCTCTCTCCACGGTTCAAAGGATCGATCGGATGGCCCATTCACACATCGAGGCGTTCAGCGGTTTTTCCACAGCCTTCTGGAGAAGTACTGCTGGATCTCTAGTATGCTTTTCCTATGGCACCCACGTCCTCACTGCGTCCCAGGGAACAACACTGTGTAGAGGAAAACACTTCCTGGCTGACTGAGCAGCACCATGCTACCTCAGGCCTCCGGATCACCACTCTCAAAGCAGAGTGAAAGGCAAACCTCTGCTTTTTCTCCACAGAGCTCGATGGCCAAAACATTCAACGGACTCTCTGAACACAGCACTAACTGCTCTTTTGTAGGTGACATGTCAGGGGATCTCAGGGCAGAGCGTGAGCTGCAAGGAAAACACACTTCCCTAAGTGTCCGTTCCGGGTGCACTTACTTGGCGGATCTCTCTCTATGCCACGCACAAACTAGAGAGGCCCTGCAGTTTTCCAAATGTAGATAGATTCGCCTGAACACTACTACGCTTCGAGAAGCTGCGAGGACACGTCGCAACCTCCCCAAAGCTTTACGTCCCATAGACCAGCCACACGTTGCACATCACAACTTCCTCGGGTTCGAACTTCATCCGGGAAGGGGCCAGAGTGCCCCCTTCTGTGTGTTTTGGCTCGCTGGAAACTGATCGTACTCGGGCAGTTTGGAACGTTCAGTTTGGCCATGTATGTGCATGGCAGCACGTCCCAGCTGTAAGGAGGACCGCTGCAGCCTCCACGCCGCCTGAAATAGAGTGCTGCTGCCAGTCTCACGTCCTGGAATGTCCTATGTAGGAAAAGGGCGTTTCCCTGAGGGCAATACGGTGCTCCCAGTTCCCTGCAAGAGGCATGGGAAAGGCGCCAATGCCTAAAGGGAAAACGACACTGCCTGCCAGGCTCATAGTAAGGTCCATGTATTGCATTTGGAAGATTGGGCATACATCATTGGCCAGGAAAACCTAGTCCACGGAGTGCCTTCCCGTTAGTGAGCTTCTCGGAACTCTGGGAATACTGCGTCCTCCGCACCTCCCATGAAAGAACACTGAGACCTGAGGATCCCTTCCTGGGCGACTTCACAACCCTCAGGGATCTTGGGCCTCCGGGCATCTCTCCCTTAACGCCGAGTGAAAAGCAGCACACTGCTTTCTTCGTTGGAGAGCTAAGTGTCTGAGCTTTCTAAAGTCCACCCAAACACGGGTCCAGCAGGTCTTTTAAGTGTACGGCCAGGGGCTCACAGCACTGCACCAGGGCCACAGTGAGAAAACACGCTCCTCAGTGTTTGTCTTGGGAAGCCTCACTGGCCGTCTCTCTAAGCCAAGCAGGCCGTTGACTTTCGAAGCAACCTGAGAAAGGCGCGGTTTGCGCCTGAAACACCCAGAGCCCTTTTATAAGGTGTACGGGCGTCGGAGCCTAAAGCAAGTCAGCGGGGACGTCACGCCACTCGCCGCAGGCAGAACGGCTCTGCTACGAAGGTTCAACGGGGAAGGACAGGGTGCCGCTTCCGACCCTTTGACTGTGGCAGAAACGACACGTACTAGGCACACTGCAACTTTGATATTGGTGACCTAGTGAGAAAAGCACTATTTTCCCCCCTGGAGAGCAGAAGGCCTGTGGTGTCAAATTTCCCTGAGACAGTGCTGTTCTCTGTCTGCTCTTCACAGCTAGAGTGCCTTCACGGAGAGCAGAGTGTCCTTGGAGAAACAGAGAGTGTCCTGTGCATTCCAGGCGGCACCCCAGATCACCCACTGCAAAAGGGAAATCTACACCTCTCTCCACGGTTCAAAGGATCGATCGGATGGCCCATTCACACATCGAGGCGTTCAGCGGTTTTTCCACAGCCTTCTGGAGAAGTACTGCTGGATCTCTAGTATGCTTTTCCTATGGCACCCACGTCCTCACTGCGTCCCAGGGAACAACACTGTGTAGAGGAAAACACTTCCTGGCTGACTGAGCAGCACCATGCTACCTCAGGCCTCCGGATCACCACTCTCAAAGCAGAGTGAAAGGCAAACCTCTGCTTTTTCTCCACAGAGCTCGATGGCCAAAACATTCAACGGACTCTCTGAACACAGCACTAACTGCTCTTTTGTAGGTGACATGTCAGGGGATCTCAGGGCAGAGCGTGAGCTGCAAGGAAAACACACTTCCCTAAGTGTCCGTTCCGGGTGCACTTACTTGGCGGATCTCTCTCTATGCCACGCACAAACTAGAGAGGCCCTGCAGTTTTCCAAATGTAGATAGATTCGCCTGAACACTACTACGCTTCGAGAAGCTGCGAGGACACGTCGCAACCTCCCCAAAGCTTTACGTCCCATAGACCAGCCACACATTGCACATCACAACTTCCTCGGGTTCGAACTTCATCCGGGAAGGGGCCAGAGTGCCCCCTTCTGTCTGTTTTGGCTCGCTGGAAACTGATCGTACTCGGGCAGTTTGGAACGTTCAGTTTGGCCATGTATGTGCATGGCAGCACGTCCCAGCTGTAAGGAGGACCGCTGCAGCCTCCACGCCGCCTGAAATAGAGAGCTGCTGCCAGTCTCACGTCCTGGAATGTCCTATGTAGGAAAAGGGCGTTTCCCTGAGGGCAATACGGTGCTCCCAGTTCCCTGCAAGAGGCATGGGAAAGGCGCCAATGCCTAAAGGGAAAACGACACTGCCTGCCAGGCTCATAGTAAGGTCCATGTATTGCATTTGGAAGATTGGGCATACATCATTGGCCAGGAAAACCTAGTCCACGGAGTGCCTTCCCGTTAGTGAGCTTCTCGGAACTCTGGGAATACTGCGTCCTCCGCACCTCCCATGAAAGAACACTGAGACCTGAGGATCCCTTCCTGGGCGACTTCACAACCCTCAGGGATCTTGGGCCTCCGGGCATCTCTCCCTTAACGCCGAGTGAAAAGCAGCACACTGCTTTCTTCGTTGGAGAGCTAAGTGTCTGAGCTTTCTAAAGTCCACCCAAACACGGGTCCAGCAGGTCTTTTAAGTGTACGGCCAGGGGCTCACAGCACTGCACCAGGGCCACAGTGAGAAAACACGCTCCTCAGTGTTTGTCTTGGGAAGCCTCACTGGCCGTCTCTCTAAGCCAAGCAGGCCGTTGACTTTCGAAGCAACCTGAGAAAGGCGCGGTTTGCGCCTGAAACACCCAGAGCCCTTTTATAAGGTGTACGGGCGTCGGAGCCTAAAGCAAGTCAGCGGGGACGTCACGCCACTCGCCGCAGGCAGAACGGCTCTGCTACGAAGGTTCAACGGGGAAGGACAGGGTGCCGCTTCCGACCCTTTGACTGTGGCAGAAACGACACGTACTAGGCACACTGCAACTTTGATATTGGTGACCTAGTGAGAAAAGCACTATTTTCCCCCCTGGAGAGCAGAAGGCCTGTGGTGACAAATTTCCCTGAGACAGTGCTGTTCTCTGTCTGCTCTTCACAGCTAGAGTGCCTTCACGGAGAGCAGAGTGTCCTTGGAGAAACAGAGAGTGTCCTGTGCATTCCAGGCGGCACCCCAGATCACCCACTGCAAAAGGGAAATCTACACCTCTCTCCACGGTTCAAAGGATCGAACGGATGGCCCATTCACACATCGAGGCGTTCAGCGGTTTTTCCACAGCCTTCTGGAGAAGTACTGCTGGATCTCTAGTATGCTTTTCCTATGGCACCCACGTCCTCACTGCGTCCCAGGGAACAACACTGTGTAGAGGAAAACACTTCCTGGCTGACTGAGCAGCACCATGCTACCTCAGGCCTCCGGATCACCTCTTTGAAAGCAGAGTGAAAGGCAACCCTCTGCTTTTTCTCCACAGAGCTCGATGGCCAAAACATTCAACGGACTCTCTGAACACAGCACTAACTGCTCTTTTGTAGGTGACATGTCAGGGGATCTCAGGGCAGAGCGTGAGCTGCAAGGAAAACACACTTCCCTAAGTGTCCGTTCCGGGTGCACTTACTTGGCGGATCTCTCTCTATGCCACGCACAAACTAGAGAGGCCCTGCAGTTTTCCAAATGTAGATAGATTCGCCTGAACACTACTACGCTTCGAGAAGCTGCGAGGACACGTCGCAACCTCCCCAAAGCTTTACGTCCCATAGACCAGCCACACGTTGCACATCACAACTTCCTCGGGTTCGAACTTCATCCGGGAAGGGGCCAGAGTGCCCCCTTCTGTCTGTTTTGGCTCGCTGGAAACTGATCGTACTCGGGCAGTTTGGAACGTTCAGTTTGGCCATGTATGTGCATGGCAGCACGTCCCAGCTGTAAGGAGGACCGCTGCAGCCTCCACGCCGCCTGAAATAGAGTGCTGCTGCCAGTCTCACGTCCTGGAATGTCCTATGTAGGAAAAGGGCGTTTCCCTGAGGGCAATACGGTGCTCCCAGTTCCCTGCAAGAGGCATGGGAAAGGCGCCAATGCCTAAAGGGAAAACGACACTGCCTGCCAGGCTCATAGTAAGGTCCATGTATTGCATTTGGAAGATTGGGCATACATCATTGGCCAGGAAAACCTAGTCCACGGAGTGCCTTCCCGTTAGTGAGCTTCTCGGAACTCTGGGAATACTGCGTCCTCCGCACCTCCCATGAAAGAACACTGAGACCTGAGGATCCCTTCCTGGGCGACTTCACAACCCTCAGGGATCTTGGGCCTCCGGGCATCTCTCCCTTAACGCCGAGTGAAAAGCAGCACACTGCTTTCTTCGTTGGAGAGCTAAGTGTCTGAGCTTTCTAAAGTCCACCCAAACACGGGTCCAGCAGGTCTTTTAAGTGTACGGCCAGGGGCTCACAGCACTGCACCAGGGCCACAGTGAGAAAACACGCTCCTCAGTGTTTGTCTTGGGAAGCCTCACTGGCCGTCTCTCTAAGCCAAGCAGGCCGTTGACTTTCGAAGCACCCTGAGAAAGGCGCGGTTTGCGCCTGAAACTCCCAGAGCCCTTTTATAAGGTGTACGGGCGTCGGAGCCTAAAGCAAGTCAGCGGGGACATCACGCCACTCGCCGCAGGCAGAACGGCTCTGCTACGAAGGTTCAACGGGGAAGGACAGGGTGCCGCTTCCGACCCTTTGACTGTGGCAGAAACGACACGTACTAGGCACACTGCAACTTTGATATTGGTGACCTAGTGAGAAAAGCACTATTTTCCCCCCTGGAGAGCAGAAGGCCTGTGGTGTCAAATTTCCCTGAGACAGTGCTGTTCTCTGTCTGCTCTTCACAGCTAGAGTGCCTTCACGGAGAGCAGAGTTTCCTTGGAGAAACAGAGAGTGTCCTGTGCATTCCAGGCGGCACCCCAGATCACCCACTGCAAAAGGGAAATCTACACCTCTCTCCACGGTTCAAAGGATCGATCGGATGGCCCATTCACACATCGAGGCGTTCAGCGGTTTTTCCACAGCCTTCTGGAGAAGTACTGCTGGATCTCTAGTATGCTTTTCCTATGGCACCCACGTCCTCACTGCGTCCCAGGGAACAACACTGTGTAGAGGAAAACACTTCCTGGCTGACTGAGCAGCACCATGCTACCTCAGGCCTCCGGATCACCACTCTCAAAGCAGAGTGAAAGGCAAACCTCTGCTTTTTCTCCACAGAGCTCGATGGCCAAAACATTCAACGGACTCTCTGAACACAGCACTAACTGCTCTTTTGTAGGTGACATGTCAGGGGATCTCAGGGCAGAGCGTGAGCTGCAAGGAAAACACACTTCCCTAAGTGTCCGTTCCGGGTGCACTTACTTGGCGGATCTCTCTCTATGCCACGCACAAACTAGAGAGGCCCTGCAGTTTTCCAAATGTAGATAGATTCGCCTGAACACTACTACGCTTCGAGAAGCTGCGAGGACACGTCGCAACCTCCCCAAAGCTTTACGTCCCATAGACCAGCCACACGTTGCACATCACAACTTCCTCGGGTTCGAACTTCATCCGGGAAGGGGCCAGAGTGCCCCCTTCTGTCTGTTTTGGCTCGCTGGAAACTGATCGTACTCGGGCAGTTTGGAACGTTCAGTTTGGCCATGTATGTGCATGGCAGCACGTCCCAGCTGTAAGGAGGACCGCTGCAGCCTCCACGCCGCCTGAAATAGAGTGCTGCTGCCAGTCTCACGTCCTGGAATGTCCTATGTAGGAAAAGGGCGTTTCCCTGAGGGCAATACGGTGCTCCCAGTTCCCTGCAAGAGGCATGGGAAAGGCGCCAATGCCTAAAGGGAAAACGACACTGCCTGCCAGGCTCATAGTAAGGTCCATGTATTGCATTTGGAAGATTGGGCATACATCATTGGCCAGGAAAACCTAGTCCACGGAGTGCCTTCCCGTTAGTGAGCTTCTCGGAACTCTGGGAATACTGCGTCCTCCGCACCTCCCATGAAAGAACACTGAGACCTGAGGATCCCTTCCTGGGCGACTTCACAACCCTCAGGGATCTTGGGCCTCCGGGCATCTCTCCCTTAACGCCGAGTGAAAAGCAGCACACTGCTTTCTTCGTTGGAGAGCTAAGTGTCTGAGCTTTCTAAAGTCCACCCAAACACGGGTCCAGCAGGTCTTTTAAGTGTACGGCCAGGGGCTCACAGCACTGCACCAGGGCCACAGTGAGAAAACACGCTCCTCAGTGTTTGTCTTGGGAAGCCTCACTGGCCGTCTCTCTAAGCCAAGCAGGCCGTTGACTTTCGAAGCAACCTGAGAAAGGCGCGGTTTGCGCCTGAAACACCCAGAGCCCTTTTATAAGGTGTACGGGCGTCGGAGCCTAAAGCAAGTCAGCGGGGACGTCACGCCACTCGCCGCAGGCAGAACGGCTCTGCTACGAAGGTTCAACGGGGAAGGACAGGGTGCCGCTTCCGACCCTTTGACTGTGGCAGAAACGACACGTACTAGGCACACTGCAACTTTGATATTGGTGACCTAGTGAGAAAAGCACTATTTTCCCCCCTGGAGAGCAGAAGGCCTGTGGTGTCAAATTTCCCTGAGACAGTGCTGTTCTCTGTCTGCTCTTCACAGCTAGAGTGCCTTCACGGAGAGCAGAGTGTCCTTGGAGAAACAGAGAGTGTCCTGTGCATTCCAGGCGGCACCCCAGATCACCCACTGCAAAAGGGAAATCTACACCTCTCTCCACGGTTCAAAGGATCGAACGGATGGCCCATTCACACATCGAGGCGTTCAGCGGTTTTTCCACAGCCTTCTGGAGAAGTACTGCTGGATCTCTAGTATGCTTTTCCTATGGCACCCACGTCCTCACTGCGTCCCAGGGAACAACACTCTGTAGAGGAAAACACTTCCTGGCTGACTGAGCAGCACCATGCTACCTCAGGCCTCCGGATCACCACTCTCAAAGCAGAGTGAAAGGCAAACCTCTGCTTTTTCTCCACAGAGCTCGATGGCCAAAACATTCAACGGACTCTCTGAACACAGCACTAACTGCTCTTTTGTAGGTGACATGTCAGGGGATCTCAGGGCAGAGCGTGAGCTGCAAGGAAAACACACTTCCCTAAGTGTCCGTTCCGGGTGCACTTACTTGGCGGATCTCTCTCTATGCCACGCACAAACTAGAGAGGCCCTGCAGTTTTCCAAATGTAGATAGATTCGCCTGAACACTACTACGCTTCGAGAAGCTGCGAGGACACGTCGCAACCTCCCCAAAGCTTTACGTCCCATAGACCAGCCACACGTTGCACATCACAACTTCCTCGGGTTCGAACTTCATCCGGGAAGGGGCCAGAGTGCCCCCTTCTGTCTGTTTTGGCTCGCTGGAAACTGATCGTACTCGGGCAGTTTGGAACGTTCAGTTTGGCCATGTATGTGCATGGCAGCACGTCCCAGCTGTAAGGAGGACCGCTGCAGCCTCCACGCCGCCTGAAATAGAGTGCTGCTGCCAGTCTCACGTCCTGGAATGTCCTATGTAGGAAAAGGGCGTTTCCCTGAGGGCAATACGGTGCTCCCAGTTCCCTGCAAGAGGCATGGGAAAGGCGCCAATGCCTAAAGGGAAAACGACACTGCCTGCCAGGCTCATAGTAAGGTCCATGTATTGCATTTGGAAGATTGGGCATACATCATTGGCCAGGAAAACCTAGTCCACGGAGTGCCTTCCCGTTAGTGAGCTTCTCGGAACTCTGGGAATACTGCGTCCTCCGCACCTCCCATGAAAGAACACTGAGACCTGAGGATCCCTTCCTGGGCGACTTCACAACCCTCAGGGATCTTGGGCCTCCGGGCATCTCTCCCTTAACGCCGAGTGAAAAGCAGCACACTGCTTTCTTCGTTGGAGAGCTAAGTGTCTGAGCTTTCTAAAGTCCACCCAAACACGGGTCCAGCAGGTCTTTTAAGTGTACGGCCAGGGGCTCACAGCACTGCACCAGGGCCACAGTGAGAAAACACGCTCCTCAGTGTTTGTCTTGGGAAGCCTCACTGGCCGTCTCTCTAAGCCAAGCAGGCCGTTGACTTTCGAAGCAACCTGAGAAAGGCGCGGTTTGCGCCTGAAACACCCAGAGCCCTTTTATAAGGTGTACGGGCGTCGGAGCCTAAAGCAAGTCAGCGGGGACGTCACGCCACTCGCCGCAGGCAGAACGGCTCTGCTACGAAGGTTCAACGGGGAAGGACAGGGTGCCGCTTCCGACCCTTTGACTGTGGCAGAAACGACACGTACTAGGCACACTGCAACTTTGATATTGGTGACCTAGTGAGAAAAGCACTATTTTCCCCCCTGGAGAGCAGAAGGCCTGTGGTGTCAAATTTCCCTGAGACAGTGCTGTTCTCTGTCTGCTCTTCACAGCTAGAGTGCCTTCACGGAGAGCAGAGTGTCCTTGGAGAAACAGAGAGTGTCCTGTGCATTCCAGGCGGCACCCCAGATCACCCACTGCAAAAGGGAAATCTACACCTCTCTCCACGGTTCAAAGGATCGAACGGATGGCCCATTCACACATCGAGGCGTTCAGCGGTTTTTCCACAGCCTTCTGGAGAAGTACTGCTGGATCTCTAGTATGCTTTTCCTATGGCACCCACGTCCTCACTGCGTCCCAGGGAACAACACTGTGTAGAGGAAAACACTTCCTGGCTGACTGAGCAGCACCATGCTACCTCAGGCCTCCGGATCACCACTCTCAAAGCAGAGTGAAAGGCAAACCTCTGCTTTTTCTCCACAGAGCTCGATGGCCAAAACATTCAACGGACTCTCTGAACACAGCACTAACTGCTCTTTTGTAGGTGACATGTCAGGGGATCTCAGGGCAGAGCGTGAGCTGCAAGGAAAACACACTTCCCTAAGTGTCCGTTCCGGGTGCACTTACTTGGCGGATCTCTCTCTATGCCACGCACAAACTAGAGAGGCCCTGCAGTTTTCCAAATGTAGATAGATTCGCCTGAACACTACTACGCTTCGAGAAGCTGCGAGGACACGTCGCAACCTCCCCAAAGCTTTACGTCCCATAGACCAGCCACACGTTGCACATCACAACTTCCTCGGGTTCGAACTTCATCCGGGAAGGGGCCAGAGTGCCCCCTTCTGTCTGTTTTGGCTCGCTGGAAACTGATCGTACTCGGGCAGTTTGGAACGTTCAGTTTGGCCATGTATGTGCATGGCAGCACGTCCCAGCTGTAAGGAGGACCGCTGCAGCCTCCACGCCGCCTGAAATAGAGTGCTGCTGCCAGTCTCACGTCCTGGAATGTCCTACGTAGGAAAAGGGCGTTTCCCTGAGGGCAATACGGTGCTCCCAGTTCCCTGCAAGAGGCATGGGAAAGGCGCCAATGCCTAAAGGGAAAACGACACTGCCTGCCAGGCTCATAGTAAGGTCCATGTATTGCATTTGGAAGATTGGGCATACATCATTGGCCAGGAAAACCTAGTCCACGGAGTGCCTTCCCGTTAGTGAGCTTCTTTCTCGGAACTCTGGGAATACTGCGTCCTCCGCACCTCCCATGAAAGAACACTGAGACCTGAGGATCCCTTCCTGGGCGACTTCACAACCCTCAGGGATCTTGGGCCTCCGGGCATCTCTCCCTTAACGCCGAGTGAAAAGCAGCACACTGCTTTCTTCGTTGGAGAGCTAAGTGTCTGAGCTTTCTAAAGTCCACCCAAACACGGGTCCAGCAGGTCTTTTAAGTGTACGGCCAGGGGCTCACAGCACTGCACCAGGGCCACAGTGAGAAAACACGCTCCTCAGTGTTTGTCTTGGGAAGCCTCACTGGCCGTCTCTCTAAGCCAAGCAGGCCGTTGACTTTCGAAGCACCCTGAGAAAGGCGCGGTTTGCGCCTGAAACACCCAGAGCCCTTTTATAAGGTGTACGGGCGTCGGAGCCTAAAGCAAGTCAGCGGGGACATCACGCCACTCGCCGCAGGCAGAACGGCTCTGCTACGAAGGTTCAACGGGGAAGGACAGGGTGCCGCTTCCGACCCTTTGACTGTGGCAGAAACGACACGTACTAGGCACACTGCAACTTTGATATTGGTGACCTAGTGAGAAAAGCACTATTTTCCCCCCTGGAGAGCAGAAGGCCTGTGGTGTCAAATTTCCCTGAGACAGTGCTGTTCTCTGTCTGCTCTTCACAGCTAGAGTGCCTTCACGGAGAGCAGAGTGTCCTTGGAGAAACAGAGAGTGTCCTGTGCATTCCAGGCGGCACCCCAGATCACCCACTGCAAAAGGGAAATCTACACCTCTCTCCACGGTTCAAAGGATCGATCGGATGGCCCATTCACACATCGAGGCGTTCAGCGGTTTTTCCACAGCCTTCTGGAGAAGTACTGCTGGATCTCTAGTATGCTTTTCCTATGGCACCCACGTCCTCACTGCGTCCCAGGGAACAACACTGTGTAGAGGAAAACACTTCCTGGCTGACTGAGCAGCACCATGCTACCTCAGGCCTCCGGATCACCACTCTCAAAGCAGAGTGAAAGGCAAACCTCTGCTTTTTCTCCACAGAGCTCGATGGCCAAAACATTCAACGGACTCTCTGAACACAGCACTAACTGCTCTTTTGTAGGTGACATGTCAGGGGATCTCAGGGCAGAGCGTGAGCTGCAAGGAAAACACACTTCCCTAAGTGTCCGTTCCGGGTGCACTTACTTGGCGGATCTCTCTCTATGCCACGCACAAACTAGAGAGGCCCTGCAGTTTTCCAAATGTAGATAGATTCGCCTGAACACTACTACGCTTTGAGAAGCTGCGAGGACACGTCGCAACCTCCCCAAAGCTTTACGTCCCATAGACCAGCCACACGTTGCACATCACAACTTCCTCGGGTTCGAACTTCATCCGGGAAGGGGCCAGAGTGCCCCCTTCTGTCTGTTTTGGCTCGCTGGAAACTGATCGTACTCGGGCAGTTTGGAACGTTCAGTTTGGCCATGTATGTGCATGGCAGCACGTCCCAGCTGTAAGGAGGACCGCTGCAGCCTCCACGCCGCCTGAAATAGAGTGCTGCTGCCAGTCTCACGTCCTGGAATGTCCTATGTAGGAAAAGGGCGTTTCCCTGAGGGCAATACGGTGCTCCCAGTTCCCTGCAAGAGGCATGGGAAAGGCGCCAATGCCTAAAGGGAAAACGACACTGCCTGCCAGGCTCATAGTAAGGTCCATGTATTGCATTTGGAAGATTGGGCATACATCATTGGCCAGGAAAACCTAGTCCACGGAGTGCCTTCCCGTTAGTGAGCTTCTCGGAACTCTGGGAATACTGCGTCCTCCGCACCTCCCATGAAAGAACACTGAGACCTGAGGATCCCTTCCTGGGCGACTTCACAACCCTCAGGGATCTTGGGCCTCCGGGCATCTCTCCCTTAACGCCGAGTGAAAAGCAGCACACTGCTTTCTTCGTTGGAGAGCTAAGTGTCTGAGCTTTCTAAAGTCCACCCAAACACGGGTCCAGCAGGTCTTTTAAGTGTACGGCCAGGGGCTCACAGCACTGCACCAGGGCCACAGTGAGAAAACACGCTCCTCAGTGTTTGTCTTGGGAAGCCTCACTGGCCGTCTCTCTAAGCCAAGCAGGCCGTTGACTTTCGAAGCAACCTGAGAAAGGCGCGGTTTGCGCCTGAAACACCCAGAGCCCTTTTATAAGGTGTACGGGCGTCGGAGCCTAAAGCAAGTCAGCGGGGACGTCACGCCACTCGCCGCAGGCAGAACGGCTCTGCTACGAAGGTTCAACGGGGAAGGACAGGGTGCCGCTTCCGACCCTTTGACTGTGGCAGAAACGACACGTACTAGGCACACTGCAACTTTGATATTGGTGACCTAGTGAGAAAAGCACTATTTTCCCCCCTGGAGAGCAGAAGGCCTGTGGTGTCAAATTTCCCTGAGACAGTGCTGTTCTCTGTCTGCTCTTCACAGCTAGAGTGCCTTCACGGAGAGCAGAGTGTCCTTGGAGAAACAGAGAGTGTCCTGTGCATTCCAGGCGGCACCCCAGATCACCCACTGCAAAAGGGAAATCTACACCTCTCTCCACGGTTCAAAGGATCGATCGGATGGCCCATTCACACATCGAGGCGTTCAGCGGTTTTTCCACAGCCTTCTGGAGAAGTACTGCTGGATCTCTAGTATGCTTTTCCTATGGCACCCACGTCCTCACTGCGTCCCAGGGAACAACACTGTGTAGAGGAAAACACTTCCTGGCTGACTGAGCAGCACCATGCTACCTCAGGCCTCCGGATCACCACTCTCAAAGCAGAGTGAAAGGCAAACCTCTGCTTTTTCTCCACAGAGCTCGATGGCCAAAACATTCAACGGACTCTCTGAACACAGCACTAACTGCTCTTTTGTAGGTGACATGTCAGGGGATCTCAGGGCAGAGCGTGAGCTGCAAGGAAAACACACTTCCCTAAGTGTCCGTTCCGGGTGCACTTACTTGGCGGATCTCTCTCTATGCCACGCACAAACTAGAGAGGCCCTGCAGTTTTCCAAATGTAGATAGATTCGCCTGAACACTACTACGCTTCGAGAAGCTGCGAGGACACGTCGCAACCTCCCCAAAGCTTTACGTCCCATAGACCAGCCACACGTTGCACATCACAACTTCCTCGGGTTCGAACTTCATCCGGGAAGGGGCCAGAGTGCCCCCTTCTGTCTGTTTTGGCTCGCTGGAAACTGATCGTACTCGGGCAGTTTGGAACGTTCAGTTTGGCCATGTATGTGCATGGCAGCACGTCCCAGCTGTAAGGAGGACCGCTGCAGCCTCCACGCCGCCTGAAATAGAGTGCTGCTGCCAGTCTCACGTCCTGGAATGTCCTATGTAGGAAAAGGGCGTTTCCCTGAGGGCAATACGGTGCTCCCAGTTCCCTGCAAGAGGCATGGGAAAGGCGCCAATGCCTAAAGGGAAAACGACACTGCCTGCCAGGCTCATAGTAAGGTCCATGTATTGCATTTGGAAGATTGGGCATACATCATTGGCCAGGAAAACCTAGTCCACGGAGTGCCTTCCCGTTAGTGAGCTTCTCGGAACTCTGGGAATACTGCGTCCTCCGCACCTCCCATGAAAGAACACTGAGACCTGAGGATCCCTTCCTGGGCGACTTCACAACCCTCAGGGATCTTGGGCCTCCGGGCATCTCTCCCTTAACGCCGAGTGAAAAGCAGCACACTGCTTTCTTCGTTGGAGAGCTAAGTGTCTGAGCTTTCTAAAGTCCACCCAAACACGGGTCCAGCAGGTCTTTTAAGTGTACGGCCAGGGGCTCACAGCACTGCACCAGGGCCACAGTGAGAAAACACGCTCCTCAGTGTTTGTCTTGGGAAGCCTCACTGGCCGTCTCTCTAAGCCAAGCAGGCCGTTGACTTTCGAAGCAACCTGAGAAAGGCGCGGTTTGCGCCTGAAACACCCAGAGCCCTTTTATAAGGTGTACGGGCGTCGGAGCCTAAAGCAAGTCAGCGGGGACGTCACGCCACTCGCCGCAGGCAGAACGGCTCTGCTACGAAGGTTCAACGGGGAAGGACAGGGTGCCGCTTCCGACCCTTTGACTGTGGCAGAAACGACACGTACTAGGCACACTGCAACTTTGATATTGGTGACCTAGTGAGAAAAGCACTATTTTCCCCCCTGGAGAGCAGAAGGCCTGTGGTGTCAAATTTCCCTGAGACAGTGCTGTTCTCTGTCTGCTCTTCACAGCTAGAGTGCCTTCACGGAGAGCAGAGTGTCCTTGGAGAAACAGAGAGTGTCCTGTGCATTCCAGGCGGCACCCCAGATCACCCACTGCAAAAGGGAAATCTACACCTCTCTCCACGGTTCAAAGGATCGATCGGATGGCCCATTCACACATCGAGGCGTTCAGCGGTTTTTCCACAGCCTTCTGGAGAAGTACTGCTGGATCTCCAGTATGCTTTTCCTATGGCACCCACGTCCTCACTGCGTCCCAGGGAACAACACTGTGTAGAGGAAAACACTTCCTGGCTGACTGAGCAGCACCATGCTACCTCAGGCCTCCGGATCACCACTCTCAAAGCAGAGTGAAAGGCAAACCTCTGCTTTTTCTCCACAGAGCTCGATGGCCAAAACATTCAACGGACTCTCTGAACACAGCACTAACTGCTCTTTTGTAGGTGACATGTCAGGGGATCTCAGGGCAGAGCGTGAGCTGCAAGGAAAACACACTTCCCTAAGTGTCCGTTCCGGGTGCACTTACTTGGCGGATCTCTCTCTATGCCACGCACAAACTAGAGAGGCCCTGCAGTTTTCCAAATGTAGATAGATTCGCCTGAACACTACTACGCTTCGAGAAGCTGCGAGGACACGTCGCAACCTCCCCAAAGCTTTACGTCCCATAGACCAGCCACACGTTGCACATCACAACTTCCTCGGGTTCGAACTTCATCCGGGAAGGGGCCAGAGTGCCCCCTTCTGTCTGTTTTGGCTCGCTGGAAACTGATCGTACTCGGGCAGTTTGGAACGTTCAGTTTGGCCATGTATGTGCATGGCAGCACGTCCCAGCTGTAAGGAGGACCGCTGCAGCCTCCACGCCGCCTGAAATAGAGTGCTGCTGCCAGTCTCACGTCCTGGAATGTCCTATGTAGGAAAAGGGCGTTTCCCTGAGGGCAATACGGTGCTCCCAGTTCCCTGCAAGAGGCATGGGAAAGGCGCCAATGCCTAAAGGGAAAACGACACTGCCTGCCAGGCTCATAGTAAGGTCCATGTATTGCATTTGGAAGATTGGGCATACATCATTGGCCAGGAAAACCTAGTCCACGGAGTGCCTTCCCGTTAGTGAGCTTCTCGGAACTCTGGGAATACTGCGTCCTCCGCACCTCCCATGAAAGAACACTGAGACCTGAGGATCCCTTCCTGGGCGACTTCACAACCCTCAGGGATCTTGGGCCTCCGGGCATCTCTCCCTTAACGCCGAGTGAAAAGCAGCACACTGCTTTCTTCGTTGGAGAGCTAAGTGTCTGAGCTTTCTAAAGTCCACCCAAACACGGGTCCAGCAGGTCTTTTAAGTGTACGGCCAGGGGCTCACAGCACTGCACCAGGGCCACAGTGAGAAAACACGCTCCTCAGTGTTTGTCTTGGGAAGCCTCACTGGCCGTCTCTCTAAGCCAAGCAGGCCGTTGACTTTCGAAGCAACCTGAGAAAGGCGCGGTTTGCGCCTGAAACACCCAGAGCCCTTTTATAAGGTGTACGGGCGTCGGAGCCTAAAGCAAGTCAGCGGGGACGTCACGCCACTCGCCGCAGGCAGAACGGCTCTGCTACGAAGGTTCAACGGGGAAGGACAGGGTGCCGCTTCCGACCCTTTGACTGTGGCAGAAACGACACGTACTAGGCACACTGCAACTTTGATATTGGTGACCTAGTGAGAAAAGCACTATTTTCCCCCCTGGAGAGCAGAAGGCCTGTGGTGTCAAATTTCCCTGAGACAGTGCTGTTCTCTGTCTGCTCTTCACAGCTAGAGTGCCTTCACGGAGAGCAGAGTGTCCTTGGAGAAACAGAGAGTGTCCTGTGCATTCCAGGCGGCACCCCAGATCACCCACTGCAAAAGGGAAATCTACACCTCTCTCCACGGTTCAAAGGATCGATCGGATGGCCCATTCACACATCGAGGCGTTCAGCGGTTTTTCCACAGCCTTCTGGAGAAGTACTGCTGGATCTCTAGTATGCTTTTCCTATGGCACCCACGTCCTCACTGCGTCCCAGGGAACAACACTGTGTAGAGGAAAACACTTCCTGGCTGACTGAGCAGCACCATGCTACCTCAGGCCTCCGGATCACCACTCTCAAAGCAGAGTGAAAGGCAAACCTCTGCTTTTTCTCCACAGAGCTCGATGGCCAAAACATTCAACGGACTCTCTGAACACAGCACTAACTGCTCTTTTGTAGGTGACATGTCAGGGGATCTCAGGGCAGAGCGTGAGCTGCAAGGAAAACACACTTCCCTAAGTGTCCGTTCCGGGTGCACTTACTTGGCGGATCTCTCTCTATGCCACGCACAAACTAGAGAGGCCCTGCAGTTTTCCAAATGTAGATAGATTCGCCTGAACACTACTACGCTTCGAGAAGCTGCGAGGACACGTCGCAACCTCCCCAAAGCTTTACGTCCCATAGACCAGCCACACGTTGCACATCACAACTTCCTCGGGTTCGAACTTCATCCGGGAAGGGGCCAGAGTGCCCCCTTCTGTCTGTTTTGGCTCGCTGGAAACTGATCGTACTCGGGCAGTTTGGAACGTTCAGTTTGGCCATGTATGTGCATGGCAGCACGTCCCAGCTGTAAGGAGGACCGCTGCAGCCTCCACGCCGCCTGAAATAGAGTGCTGCTGCCAGTCTCACGTCCTGGAATGTCCTATGTAGGAAAAGGGCGTTTCCCTGAGGGCAATACGGTGCTCCCAGTTCCCTGCAAGAGGCATGGGAAAGGCGCCAATGCCTAAAGGGAAAACGACACTGCCTGCCAGGCTCATAGTAAGGTCCATGTATTGCATTTGGAAGATTGGGCATACATCATTGGCCAGGAAAACCTAGTCCACGGAGTGCCTTCCCGTTAGTGAGCTTCTCGGAACTCTGGGAATACTGCGTCCTCCGCACCTCCCATGAAAGAACACTGAGACCTGAGGATCCCTTCCTGGGCGACTTCACAACCCTCAGGGATCTTGGGCCTCCGGGCATCTCTCCCTTAACGCCGAGTGAAAAGCAGCACACTGCTTTCTTCGTTGGAGAGCTAAGTGTCTGAGCTTTCTAAAGTCCACCCAAACACGGGTCCAGCAGGTCTTTTAAGTGTACGGCCAGGGGCTCACAGCACTGCACCAGGGCCACAGTGAGAAAACACGCTCCTCAGTGTTTGTCTTGGGAAGCCTCACTGGCCGTCTCTCTAAGCCAAGCAGGCCGTTGACTTTCGAAGCACCCTGAGAAAGGCGCGGTTTGCGCCTGAAACACCCAGAGCCCTTTTATAAGGTGTACGGGCGTCGGAGCCTAAAGCAAGTCAGCGGGGACATCACGCCACTCGCCGCAGGCAGAACGGCTCTGCTACGAAGGTTCAACGGGGAAGGACAGGGTGCCGCTTCCGACCCTTTGACTGTGGCAGAAACGACACGTACTAGGCACACTGCAACTTTGATATTGGTGACCTAGTGAGAAAAGCACTATTTTCCCCCCTGGAGAGCAGAAGGCCTGTGGTGTCAAATTTCCCTGAGACAGTGCTGTTCTCTGTCTGCTCTTCACAGCTAGAGTGCCTTCACGGAGAGCAGAGTGTCCTTGGAGAAACAGAGAGTGTCCTGTGCATTCCAGGCGGCACCCCAGATCACCCACTGCAAAAGGGAAATCTACACCTCTCTCCACGGTTCAAAGGATCGATCGGATGGCCCATTCACACATCGAGGCGTTCAGCGGTTTTTCCACAGCCTTCTGGAGAAGTACTGCTGGATCTCTAGTATGCTTTTCCTATGGCACCCACGTCCTCACTGCGTCCCAGGGAACAACACTGTGTAGAGGAAAACACTTCCTGGCTGACTGAGCAGCACCATGCTACCTCAGGCCTCCGGATCACCACTCTCAAAGCAGAGTGAAAGGCAAACCTCTGCTTTTTCTCCACAGAGCTCGATGGCCAAAACATTCAACGGACTCTCTGAACACAGCACTAACTGCTCTTTTGTAGGTGACATGTCAGGGGATCTCAGGGCAGAGCGTGAGCTGCAAGGAAAACACACTTCCCTAAGTGTCCGTTCCGGGTGCACTTACTTGGCGGATCTCTCTCTATGCCACGCACAAACTAGAGAGGCCCTGCAGTTTTCCAAATGTAGATAGATTCGCCTGAACACTACTACGCTTTGAGAAGCTGCGAGGACACGTCGCAACCTCCCCAAAGCTTTACGTCCCATAGACCAGCCACACGTTGCACATCACAACTTCCTCGGGTTCGAACTTCATCCGGGAAGGGGCCAGAGTGCCCCCTTCTGTCTGTTTTGGCTCGCTGGAAACTGATCGTACTCGGGCAGTTTGGAACGTTCAGTTTGGCCATGTATGTGCATGGCAGCACGTCCCAGCTGTAAGGAGGACCGCTGCAGCCTCCACGCCGCCTGAAATAGAGTGCTGCTGCCAGTCTCACGTCCTGGAATGTCCTATGTAGGAAAAGGGCGTTTCCCTGAGGGCAATACGGTGCTCCCAGTTCCCTGCAAGAGGCATGGGAAAGGCGCCAATGCCTAAAGGGAAAACGACACTGCCTGCCAGGCTCATAGTAAGGTCCATGTATTGCATTTGGAAGATTGGGCATACATCATTGGCCAGGAAAACCTAGTCCACGGAGTGCCTTCCCGTTAGTGAGCTTCTCGGAACTCTGGGAATACTGCGTCCTCCGCACCTCCCATGAAAGAACACTGAGACCTGAGGATCCCTTCCTGGGCGACTTCACAACCCTCAGGGATCTTGGGCCTCCGGGCATCTCTCCCTTAACGCCGAGTGAAAAGCAGCACACTGCTTTCTTCGTTGGAGAGCTAAGTGTCTGAGCTTTCTAAAGTCCACCCAAACACGGGTCCAGCAGGT
Source organism: Mesoplodon bidens (assembly GCF_964165515.1). NCBI lineage: Eukaryota > Metazoa > Chordata > Mammalia > Artiodactyla > Ziphiidae > Mesoplodon > Mesoplodon bidens. The sequence goes on from NW_027671470.1 coordinate 132,581, forward strand.
CTTTTAAGTGTACGGCCAGGGGCTCACAGCACTGCACCAGGGCCACAGTGAGAAAACACGCTCCTCAGTGTTTGTCTTGGGAAGCCTCACTGGCCGTCTCTCTAAGCCAAGCAGGCCGTTGACTTTCGAAGCAACCTGAGAAAGGCGCGGTTTGCGCCTGAAACACCCAGAGCCCTTTTATAAGGTGTACGGGCGTCGGAGCCTAAAGCAAGTCAGCGGGGACGTCACGCCACTCGCCGCAGGCAGAACGGCTCTGCTACGAAGGTTCAACGGGGAAGGACAGGGTGCCGCTTCCGACCCTTTGACTGTGGCAGAAACGACACGTACTAGGCACACTGCAACTTTGATATTGGTGACCTAGTGAGAAAAGCACTATTTTCCCCCCTGGAGAGCAGAAGGCCTGTGGTGTCAAATTTCCCTGAGACAGTGCTGTTCTCTGTCTGCTCTTCACAGCTAGAGTGCCTTCACGGAGAGCAGAGTGTCCTTGGAGAAACAGAGAGTGTCCTGTGCATTCCAGGCGGCACCCCAGATCACCCACTGCAAAAGGGAAATCTACACCTCTCTCCACGGTTCAAAGGATCGATCGGATGGCCCATTCACACATCGAGGCGTTCAGCGGTTTTTCCACAGCCTTCTGGAGAAGTACTGCTGGATCTCTAGTATGCTTTTCCTATGGCACCCACGTCCTCACTGCGTCCCAGGGAACAACACTGTGTAGAGGAAAACACTTCCTGGCTGACTGAGCAGCACCATGCTACCTAAGGCCTCCGGATCACCACTCTCAAAGCAGAGTGAAAGGCAAACCTCTGCTTTTTCTCCACAGAGCTCGATGGCCAAAACATTCAACGGACTCTCTGAACACAGCACTAACTGCTCTTTTGTAGGTGACATGTCAGGGGATCTCAGGGCAGAGCGTGAGCTGCAAGGAAAACACACTTCCCTAAGTGTCCGTTCCGGGTGCACTTACTTGGCGGATCTCTCTCTATGCCACGCACAAACTAGAGAGGCCCTGCAGTTTTCCAAATGTAGATAGATTCGCCTGAACACTACTACGCTTCGAGAAGCTGCGAGGACACGTCGCAACCTCCCCAAAGCTTTACGTCCCATAGACCAGCCACACATTGCACATCACAACTTCCTCGGGTTCGAACTTCATCCGAGAAGGGGCCAAAGTGCCTCTTTCTGTCTGTTTTGGCTCGCTGGAAACTGATCGTACTCGGGCAGTTTGGAACGTTCAGATTGGCCATGTATGTGCATGGCAGCACGTCCCAGCTGTAAGGAGGACCGCTGCAGCCTCCACGCCGCCTGAAATAGAGTGCTGCTGCCAGTCTCACGTCCTGGAATGCCCTACGTAGAAAAAGGGCGTTTCCCTGAGGGCAATACGGTGCTTCCAGTTCCATGCAAGAGGCATGGGAAAGGCGCCAATACCTAAAGGGAAAAGGACACTGCCTGCCTGGCTCATAGTAAGGTCCATGTATTGCATTTGGAAGATTGGGCATACATCATTGGCCAGGAAAACCTAGTCCACGGAGTGCCTTCCCGTTAGTGAGCTTCTCGGAACTCTGGGAATACTGCGTCCTCCGCACCTCCCATGAAAGAACACTGAGACCTGAGGATCCCTTCCTGGGCGACTTCACAACCCTCAGGGATCTTGGGCCTCCGGGCATCTCTCCCTTAACGCCGAGTGAAAAGCAGCACACTGCTTTCTTCGTTGGAGAGCTAAGTGTCTGAGCTTTCTAAAGTCCATCCAAACACGGGTCCAGCAGGTCTTTTAAGTGTACGGCCAGGGGCTCACAGCACTGCACCAGGGCCACAGTGAGAAAACACGCTCCTCAGTGTTTGTCTTGGGAAGCCTCACTGGCCGTCTCTCTAAGCCAAGCAGGCCGTTGACTTTCGAAGCAACCTGAGAAAGGCGCGGTTTGCGCCTGAAACACCCAGAGCCCTTTTATAAGGTGTACGGGCGTCGGAGCCTAAAGCAAGTCAGCGGGGACGTCACGCCACTCGCCGCAGGCAGAACGGCTCTGCTACGAAGGTTCAACGGGGAAGGACAGGGTGCCGCTTCCGACCCTTTGACTGTGGCAGAAACGACACGTACTAGGCACACTGCAACTTTGATATTGGTGACCTAGTGAGAAAAGCACTATTTTCCCCCCTGGAGAGCAGAAGGCCTGTGGTGTCAAATTTCCCTGAGACAGTGCTGTTCTCTGTCTGCTCTTCACAGCTAGAGTGCCTTCACGGAGAGCAGAGTGTCCTTGGAGAAACAGAGAGTGTCCTGTGCATTCCAGGCGGCACCCCAGATCACCCACTGCAAAAGGGAAATCTACACCTCTCTCCACGGTTCAAAGGATCGATCGGATGGCCCATTCACACATCGAGGCGTTCAGCGGTTTTTCCACAGCCTTCTGGAGAAGTACTGCTGGATCTCCAGTATGCTTTTCCTATGGCACCCACGTCCTCACTGCGTCCCAGGGAACAACACTGTGTAGAGGAAAACACTTCCTGGCTGACTGAGCAGCACCATGCTACCTCAGGCCTCCGGATCACCACTCTCAAAGCAGAGTGAAAGGCAAACCTCTGCTTTTTCTCCACAGAGCTCGATGGCCAAAACATTCAACGGACTCTCTGAACACAGCACTAACTGCTCTTTTGTAGGTGACATGTCAGGGGATCTCAGGGCAGAGCGTGAGCTGCAAGGAAAACACACTTCCCTAAGTGTCCGTTCCGGGTGCACTTACTTGGCGGATCTCTCTCTATGCCACGCACAAACTAGAGAGGCCCTGCAGTTTTCCAAATGTAGATAGATTCGCCTGAACACTACTACGCTTTGAGAAGCTGCGAGGACACGTCGCAACCTCCCCAAAGCTTTACGTCCCATAGACCAGCCACACGTTGCACATCACAACTTCCTCGGGTTCGAACTTCATCCGGGAAGGGGCCAGAGTGCCCCCTTCTGTCTGTTTTGGCTCGCTGGAAACTGATCGTACTCGGGCAGTTTGGAACGTTCAGTTTGGCCATGTATGTGCATGGCAGCACGTCCCAGCTGTAAGGAGGACCGCTGCAGCCTCCACGCCGCCTGAAATAGAGTGCTGCTGCCAGTCTCACGTCCTGGAATGTCCTATGTAGGAAAAGGGCGTTTCCCTGAGGGCAATACGGTGCTCCCAGTTCCCTGCAAGAGGCATGGGAAAGGCGCCAATGCCTAAAGGGAAAACGACACTGCCTGCCAGGCTCATAGTAAGGTCCATGTATTGCATTTGGAAGATTGGGCATACATCATTGGCCAGGAAAACCTAGTCCACGGAGTGCCTTCCCGTTAGTGAGCTTCTCGGAACTCTGGGAATACTGCGTCCTCCGCACCTCCCATGAAAGAACACTGAGACCTGAGGATCCCTTCCTGGGCGACTTCACAACCCTCAGGGATCTTGGGCCTCCGGGCATCTCTCCCTTAACGCCGAGTGAAAAGCAGCACACTGCTTTCTTCGTTGGAGAGCTAAGTGTCTGAGCTTTCTAAAGTCCACCCAAACACGGGTCCAGCAGGTCTTTTAAGTGTACGGCCAGGGGCTCACAGCACTGCACCAGGGCCACAGTGAGAAAACACGCTCCTCAGTGTTTGTCTTGGGAAGCCTCACTGGCCGTCTCTCTAAGCCAAGCAGGCCGTTGACTTTCGAAGCAACCTGAGAAAGGCGCGGTTTGCGCCTGAAACACCCAGAGCCCTTTTATAAGGTGTACGGGCGTCGGAGCCTAAAGCAAGTCAGCGGGGACGTCACGCCACTCGCCGCAGGCAGAACGGCTCTGCTACGAAGGTTCAACGGGGAAGGACAGGGTGCCGCTTCCGACCCTTTGACTGTGGCAGAAACGACACGTACTAGGCACACTGCAACTTTGATATTGGTGACCTAGTGAGAAAAGCACTATTTTCCCCCCTGGAGAGCAGAAGGCCTGTGGTGTCAAATTTCCCTGAGACAGTGCTGTTCTCTGTCTGCTCTTCACAGCTAGAGTGCCTTCACGGAGAGCAGAGTGTCCTTGGAGAAACAGAGAGTGTCCTGTGCATTCCAGGCGGCACCCCAGATCACCCACTGCAAAAGGGAAATCTACACCTCTCTCCACGGTTCAAAGGATCGAACGGATGGCCCATTCACACATCGAGGCGTTCAGCGGTTTTTCCACAGCCTTCTGGAGAAGTACTGCTGGATCTCTAGTATGCTTTTCCTATGGCACCCACGTCCTCACTGCGTCCCAGGGAACAACACTGTGTAGAGGAAAACACTTCCTGGCTGACTGAGCAGCACCATGCTACCTCAGGCCTCCGGATCACCACTCTCAAAGCAGAGTGAAAGGCAAACCTCTGCTTTTTCTCCACAGAGCTCGATGGCCAAAACATTCAACGGACTCTCTGAACACAGCACTAACTGCTCTTTTGTAGGTGACATGTCAGGGGATCTCAGGGCAGAGCGTGAGCTGCAAGGAAAACACACTTCCCTAAGTGTCCGTTCCGGGTGCACTTACTTGGCGGATCTCTCTCTATGCCACGCACAAACTAGAGAGGCCCTGCAGTTTTCCAAATGTAGATAGATTCGCCTGAACACTACTACGCTTCGAGAAGCTGCGAGGACACGTCGCAACCTCCCCAAAGCTTTACGTCCCATAGACCAGCCACACGTTGCACATCACAACTTCCTCGGGTTCGAACTTCATCCGGGAAGGGGCCAGAGTGCCCCCTTCTGTCTGTTTTGGCTCGCTGGAAACTGATCGTACTCGGGCAGTTTGGAACGTTCAGATTGGCCATGTATGTGCATGGCAGCACGTCCCAGCTGTAAGGAGGACCGCTGCAGCCTCCACGCCGCCTGAAATAGAGTGCTGCTGCCAGTCTCACGTCCTGGAATGCCCTACGTAGAAAAAGGGCGTTTCCCTGAGGGCAATACGGTGCTTCCAGTTCCATGCAAGAGGCATGGGAAAGGCGCCAATGCCTAAAGGGAAAACGACACTGCCTGCCAGGCTCATAGTAAGGTCCATGTATTGCATTTGGAAGATTGGGCATACATCATTGGCCAGGAAAACCTAGTCCACGGAGTGCCTTCCCGTTAGTGAGCTTCTCGGAACTCTGGGAATACTGCGTCCTCCGCACCTCCCATGAAAGAACACTGAGACCTGAGGATCCCTTCCTGGGCGACTTCACAACCCTCAGGGATCTTGGGCCTCCGGGCATCTCTCCCTTAACGCCGAGTGAAAAGCAGCACACTGCTTTCTTCGTTGGAGAGCTAAGTGTCTGAGCTTTCTAAAGTCCACCCAAACACGGGTCCAGCAGGTCTTTTAAGTGTACGGCCAGGGGCTCACAGCACTGCACCAGGGCCACAGTGAGAAAACACGCTCCTCAGTGTTTGTCTTGGGAAGCCTCACTGGCCGTCTCTCTAAGCCAAGCAGGCCGTTGACTTTCGAAGCAACCTGAGAAAGGCGCGGTTTGCGCCTGAAACACCCAGAGCCCTTTTATAAGGTGTACGGGCGTCGGAGCCTAAAGCAAGTCAGCGGGGACGTCACGCCACTCGCCGCAGGCAGAACGGCTCTGCTACGAAGGTTCAACGGGGAAGGACAGGGTGCCGCTTCCGACCCTTTGACTGTGGCAGAAACGACACGTACTAGGCACACTGCAACTTTGATATTGGTGACCTAGTGAGAAAAGCACTATTTTCCCCCCTGGAGAGCAGAAGGCCTGTGGTGTCAAATTTCCCTGAGACAGTGCTGTTCTCTGTCTGCTCTTCACAGCTAGAGTGCCTTCACGGAGAGCAGAGTGTCCTTGGAGAAACAGAGAGTGTCCTGTGCATTCCAGGCGGCACCCCAGATCACCCACTGCAAAAGGGAAATCTACACCTCTCTCCACGGTTCAAAGGATCGATCGGATGGCCCATTCACACATCGAGGCGTTCAGCGGTTTTTCCACAGCCTTCTGGAGAAGTACTGCTGGATCTCTAGTATGCTTTTCCTATGGCACCCACGTCCTCACTGCGTCCCAGGGAACAACACTGTGTAGAGGAAAACACTTCCTGGCTGACTGAGCAGCACCATGCTACCTCAGGCCTCCGGATCACCACTCTCAAAGCAGAGTGAAAGGCAAACCTCTGCTTTTTCTCCACAGAGCTCGATGGCCAAAACATTCAACGGACTCTCTGAACACAGCACTAACTGCTCTTTTGTAGGTGACATGTCAGGGGATCTCAGGGCAGAGCGTGAGCTGCAAGGAAAACACACTTCCCTAAGTGTCCGTTCCGGGTGCACTTACTTGGCGGATCTCTCTCTATGCCACGCACAAACTAGAGAGGCCCTGCAGTTTTCCAAATGTAGATAGATTCGCCTGAACACTACTACGCTTTGAGAAGCTGCGAGGACACGTCGCAACCTCCCCAAAGCTTTACGTCCCATAGACCAGCCACACGTTGCACATCACAACTTCCTCGGGTTCGAACTTCATCCGGGAAGGGGCCAGAGTGCCCCCTTCTGTCTGTTTTGGCTCGCTGGAAACTGATCGTACTCGGGCAGTTTGGAACGTTCAGTTTGGCCATGTATGTGCATGGCAGCACGTCCCAGCTGTAAGGAGGACCGCTGCAGCCTCCACGCCGCCTGAAATAGAGTGCTGCTGCCAGTCTCACGTCCTGGAATGTCCTACGTAGGAAAAGGGCGTTTCCCTGAGGGCAATACGGTGCTCCCAGTTCCCTGCAAGAGGCATGGGAAAGGCGCCAATGCCTAAAGGGAAAACGACACTGCCTGCCAGGCTCATAGTAAGGTCCATGTATTGCATTTGGAAGATTGGGCATACATCATTGGCCAGGAAAACCTAGTCCACGGAGTGCCTTCCCGTTAGTGAGCTTCTCGGAACTCTGGGAATACTGCGTCCTCCGCACCTCCCATGAAAGAACACTGAGACCTGAGGATCCCTTCCTGGGCGACTTCACAACCCTCAGGGATCTTGGGCCTCCGGGCATCTCTCCCTTAACGCCGAGTGAAAAGCAGCACACTGCTTTCTTCGTTGGAGAGCTAAGTGTCTGAGCTTTCTAAAGTCCACCCAAACACGGGTCCAGCAGGTCTTTTAAGTGTACGGCCAGGGGCTCACAGCACTGCACCAGGGCCACAGTGAGAAAACACGCTCCTCAGTGTTTGTCTTGGGAAGCCTCACTGGCCGTCTCTCTAAGCCAAGCAGGCCGTTGACTTTCGAAGCAACCTGAGAAAGGCGCGGTTTGCGCCTGAAACACCCAGAGCCCTTTTATAAGGTGTACGGGCGTCGGAGCCTAAAGCAAGTCAGCGGGGACGTCACGCCACTCGCCGCAGGCAGAACGGCTCTGCTACGAAGGTTCAACGGGGAAGGACAGGGTGCCGCTTCCGACCCTTTGACTGTGGCAGAAACGACACGTACTAGGCACACTGCAACTTTGATATTGGTGACCTAGTGAGAAAAGCACTATTTTCCCCCCTGGAGAGCAGAAGGCCTGTGGTGTCAAATTTCCCTGAGACAGTGCTGTTCTCTGTCTGCTCTTCACAGCTAGAGTGCCTTCACGGAGAGCAGAGTGTCCTTGGAGAAACAGAGAGTGTCCTGTGCATTCCAGGCGGCACCCCAGATCACCCACTGCAAAAGGGAAATCTACACCTCTCTCCACGGTTCAAAGGATCGATCGGATGGCCCATTCACACATCGAGGCGTTCAGCGGTTTTTCCACAGCCTTCTGGAGAAGTACTGCTGGATCTCTAGTATGCTTTTCCTATGGCACCCACGTCCTCACTGCGTCCCAGGGAACAACACTGTGTAGAGGAAAACACTTCCTGGCTGACTGAGCAGCACCATGCTACCTCAGGCCTCCGGATCACCACTCTCAAAGCAGAGTGAAAGGCAAACCTCTGCTTTTTCTCCACAGAGCTCGATGGCCAAAACATTCAACGGACTCTCTGAACACAGCACTAACTGCTCTTTTGTAGGTGACATGTCAGGGGATCTCAGGGCAGAGCGTGAGCTGCAAGGAAAACACACTTCCCTAAGTGTCCGTTCCGGGTGCACTTACTTGGCGGATCTCTCTCTATGCCACGCACAAACTAGAGAGGCCCTGCAGTTTTCCAAATGTAGATAGATTCGCCTGAACACTACTACGCTTTGAGAAGCTGCGAGGACACGTCGCAACCTCCCCAAAGCTTTACGTCCCATAGACCAGCCACACGTTGCACATCACAACTTCCTCGGGTTCGAACTTCATCCGGGAAGGGGCCAGAGTGCCCCCTTCTGTCTGTTTTGGCTCGCTGGAAACTGATCGTACTCGGGCAGTTTGGAACGTTCAGTTTGGCCATGTATGTGCATGGCAGCACGTCCCAGCTGTAAGGAGGACCGCTGCAGCCTCCACGCCGCCTGAAATAGAGTGCTGCTGCCAGTCTCACGTCCTGGAATGTCCTATGTAGGAAAAGGGCGTTTCCCTGAGGGCAATACGGTGCTCCCAGTTCCCTGCAAGAGGCATGGGAAAGGCGCCAATGCCTAAAGGGAAAACGACACTGCCTGCCAGGCTCATAGTAAGGTCCATGTATTGCATTTGGAAGATTGGGCATACATCATTGGCCAGGAAAACCTAGTCCACGGAGTGCCTTCCCGTTAGTGAGCTTCTCGGAACTCTGGGAATACTGCGTCCTCCGCACCTCCCATGAAAGAACACTGAGACCTGAGGATCCCTTCCTGGGCGACTTCACAACCCTCAGGGATCTTGGGCCTCCGGGCATCTCTCCCTTAACGCCGAGTGAAAAGCAGCACACTGCTTTCTTCGTTGGAGAGCTAAGTGTCTGAGCTTTCTAAAGTCCACCCAAACACGGGTCCAGCAGGTCTTTTAAGTGTACGGCCAGGGGCTCACAGCACTGCACCAGGGCCACAGTGAGAAAACACGCTCCTCAGTGTTTGTCTTGGGAAGCCTCACTGGCCGTCTCTCTAAGCCAAGCAGGCCGTTGACTTTCGAAGCAACCTGAGAAAGGCGCGGTTTGCGCCTGAAACACCCAGAGCCCTTTTATAAGGTGTACGGGCGTCGGAGCCTAAAGCAAGTCAGCGGGGACGTCACGCCACTCGCCGCAGGCAGAACGGCTCTGCTACGAAGGTTCAACGGGGAAGGACAGGGTGCCGCTTCCGACCCTTTGACTGTGGCAGAAACGACACGTACTAGGCACACTGCAACTTTGATATTGGTGACCTAGTGAGAAAAGCACTATTTTCCCCCCTGGAGAGCAGAAGGCCTGTGGTGTCAAATTTCCCTGAGACAGTGCTGTTCTCTGTCTGCTCTTCACAGCTAGAGTGCCTTCACGGAGAGCAGAGTGTCCTTGGAGAAACAGAGAGTGTCCTGTGCATTCCAGGCGGCACCCCAGATCACCCACTGCAAAAGGGAAATCTACACCTCTCTCCACGGTTCAAAGGATCGATCGGATGGCCCATTCACACATCGAGGCGTTCAGCGGTTTTTCCACAGCCTTCTGGAGAAGTACTGCTGGATCTCCAGTATGCTTTTCCTATGGCACCCACGTCCTCACTGCGTCCCAGGGAACAACACTGTGTAGAGGAAAACACTTCCTGGCTGACTGAGCAGCACCATGCTACCTAAGGCCTCCGGATCACCACTCTCAAAGCAGAGTGAAAGGCAAACCTCTGCTTTTTCTCCACAGAGCTCGATGGCCAAAACATTCAACGGACTCTCTGAACACAGCACTAACTGCTCTTTTGTAGGTGACATGTCAGGGGATCTCAGGGCAGAGCGTGAGCTGCAAGGAAAACACACTTCCCTAAGTGTCCGTTCCGGGTGCACTTACTTGGCGGATCTCTCTCTATGCCACGCACAAACTAGAGAGGCCCTGCAGTTTTCCAAATGTAGATAGATTCGCCTGAACACTACTACGCTTCGAGAAGCTGCGAGGACACGTCGCAACCTCCCCAAAGCTTTACGTCCCATAGACCAGCCACACGTTGCACATCACAACTTCCTCGGGTCCGAACTTCATCCGGGAAGGGGCCAGAGTGCCCCCTTCTGTCTGTTTTGGCTCGCTGGAAACTGATCGTACTCGGGCAGTTTGGAACGTTCAGTTTGGCCATGTATGTGCATGGCAGCACGTCCCAGCTGTAAGGAGGACCGCTGCAGCCTCCACGCCGCCTGAAATAGAGTGCTGCTGCCAGTCTCACGTCCTGGAATGTCCTATGTAGGAAAAGGGCGTTTCCCTGAGGGCAATACGGTGCTCCCAGTTCCCTGCAAGAGGCATGGGAAAGGCGCCAATGCCTAAAGGGAAAACGACACTGCCTGCCAGGCTCATAGTAAGGTCCATGTATTGCATTTGGAAGATTGGGCATACATCATTGGCCAGGAAAACCTAGTCCACGGAGTGCCTTCCCGTTAGTGAGCTTCTCGGAACTCTGGGAATACTGCGTCCTCCGCACCTCCCATGAAAGAACACTGAGACCTGAGGATCCCTTCCTGGGCGACTTCACAACCCTCAGGGATCTTGGGCCTCCGGGCATCTCTCCCTTAACGCCGAGTGAAAAGCAGCACACTGCTTTCTTCGTTGGAGAGCTAAGTGTCTGAGCTTTCTAAAGTCCACCCAAACACGGGTCCAGCAGGTCTTTTAAGTGTACGGCCAGGGGCTCACAGCACTGCACCAGGGCCACAGTGAGAAAACACGCTCCTCAGTGTTTGTCTTGGGAAGCCTCACTGGCCGTCTCTCTAAGCCAAGCAGGCCGTTGACTTTCGAAGCAACCTGAGAAAGGCGCGGTTTGCGCCTGAAACACCCAGAGCCCTTTTATAAGGTGTACGGGCGTCGGAGCCTAAAGCAAGTCAGCGGGGACGTCACGCCACTCGCCGCAGGCAGAACGGCTCTGCTACGAAGGTTCAACGGGGAAGGACAGGGTGCCGCTTCCGACCCTTTGACTGTGGCAGAAACGACACGTACTAGGCACACTGCAACTTTGATATTGGTGACCTAGTGAGAAAAGCAGTATTTTCCCCCCTGGAGAGCAGAAGGCCTGTGGTGTCAAATTTCCCTGAGACAGTGCTGTTCTCTGTCTGCTCTTCACAGCTAGAGTGCCTTCACGGAGAGCAGAGTGTCCTTGGAGAAACAGAGAGTGTCCTGTGCATTCCAGGCGGCACCCCAGATCACCCACTGCAAAAGGGAAATCTACACCTCTCTCCACGGTTCAAAGGATCGATCGGATGGCCCATTCACACATCGAGGCGTTCAGCGGTTTTTCCACAGCCTTCTGGAGAAGTACTGCTGGATCTCCAGTATGCTTTTCCTATGGCACCCACGTCCTCACTGCGTCCCAGGGAACAACACTGTGTAGAGGAAAACACTTCCTGGCTGACTGAGCAGCACCATGCTACCTAAGGCCTCCGGATCACCACTCTCAAAGCAGAGTGAAAGGCAAACCTCTGCTTTTTCTCCACAGAGCTCGATGGCCAAAACATTCAACGGACTCTCTGAACACAGCACTAACTGCTCTTTTGTAGGTGACATGTCAGGGGATCTCAGGGCAGAGCGTGAGCTGCAAGGAAAACACACTTCCCTAAGTGTCCGTTCCGGGTGCACTTACTTGGCGGATCTCTCTCTATGCCACGCACAAACTAGAGAGGCCCTGCAGTTTTCCAAATGTAGATAGATTCGCCTGAACACTACTACGCTTCGAGAAGCTGCGAGGACACGTCGCAACCTCCCCAAAGCTTTACGTCCCATAGACCAGCCACACGTTGCACATCACAACTTCCTCGGGTCCGAACTTCATCCGGGAAGGGGCCAGAGTGCCCCCTTCTGTCTGTTTTGGCTCGCTGGAAACTGATCGTACTCGGGCAGTTTGGAACGTTCAGTTTGGCCATGTATGTGCATGGCAGCACGTCCCAGCTGTAAGGAGGACCGCTGCAGCCTCCACGCCGCCTGAAATAGAGTGCTGCTGCCAGTCTCACGTCCTGGAATGTCCTATGTAGGAAAAGGGCGTTTCCCTGAGGGCAATACGGTGCTCCCAGTTCCCTGCAAGAGGCATGGGAAAGGCGCCAATGCCTAAAGGGAAAACGACACTGCCTGCCAGGCTCATAGTAAGGTCCATGTATTGCATTTGGAAGATTGGGCATACATCATTGGCCAGGAAAACCTAGTCCACGGAGTGCCTTCCCGTTAGTGAGCTTCTCGGAACTCTGGGAATACTGCGTCCTCCGCACCTCCCATGAAAGAACACTGAGACCTGAGGATCCCTTCCTGGGCGACTTCACAACCCTCAGGGATCTTGGGCCTCCGGGCATCTCTCCCTTAACGCCGAGTGAAAAGCAGCACACTGCTTTCTTCGTTGGAGAGCTAAGTGTCTGAGCTTTCTAAAGTCCACCCAAACACGGGTCCAGCAGGTCTTTTAAGTGTACGGCCAGGGGCTCACAGCACTGCACCAGGGCCACAGTGAGAAAACACGCTCCTCAGTGTTTGTCTTGGGAAGCCTCACTGGCCGTCTCTCTAAGCCAAGCAGGCCGTTGACTTTCGAAGCAACCTGAGAAAGGCGCGGTTTGCGCCTGAAACACCCAGAGCCCTTTTATAAGGTGTACGGGCGTCGGAGCCTAAAGCAAGTCAGCGGGGACGTCACGCCACTCGCCGCAGGCAGAACGGCTCTGCTACGAAGGTTCAACGGGGAAGGACAGGGTGCCGCTTCCGACCCTTTGACTGTGGCAGAAACGACACGTACTAGGCACACTGCAACTTTGATATTGGTGACCTAGTGAGAAAAGCAGTATTTTCCCCCCTGGAGAGCAGAAGGCCTGTGGTGTCAAATTTCCCTGAGACAGTGCTGTTCTCTGTCTGCTCTTCACAGCTAGAGTGCCTTCACGGAGAGCAGAGTGTCCTTGGAGAAACAGAGAGTGTCCTGTGCATTCCAGGCGGCACCCCAGATCACCCACTGCAAAAGGGAAATCTACACCTCTCTCCACGGTTCAAAGGATCGATCGGATGGCCCATTCACACATCGAGGCGTTCAGCGGTTTTTCCACAGCCTTCTGGAGAAGTACTGCTGGATCTCCAGTATGCTTTTCCTATGGCACCCACGTCCTCACTGCGTCCCAGGGAACAACACTGTGTAGAGGAAAACACTTCCTGGCTGACTGAGCAGCACCATGCTACCTAAGGCCTCCGGATCACCACTCTCAAAGCAGAGTGAAAGGCAAACCTCTGCTTTTTCTCCACAGAGCTCGATGGCCAAAACTTTCAACGGACTCTCTGAACACAGCACTAACTGCTCTTTTGTAGGTGACATGTCAGGGGATCTCAGGGCAGAGCGTGAGCTGCAAGGAAAACACACTTCCCTAAGTGTCCGTTCCGGGTGCACTTACTTGGCGAATCTCTCTCTATGCCACGCACAAACTAGAGAGGCCCTGCAGTTTTCCAAATGTAGATAGATTCGCCTGAACACTACTACGCTTCGAGAAGCTGCGAGGACACGTCGCAACCTCCCCAAAGCTTTACGTCCCATAGACCAGCCACACGTTGCACATCACAACTTCCTCGGGTCCGAACTTCATCTGGGAAGGGGCCAGAGTGCCCCCTTCTGTCTGTTTTGGCTCGCTGGAAACTGATCGTACTCGGGCAGTTTGGAACGTTCAGTTTGGCCATGTATGTGCATGGCAGCACGTCCCAGCTGTAAGGAGGACCGCTGCAGCCTCCACGCCGCCTGAAATAGAGTGCTGCTGCCAGTCTCACGTCCTGGAATGTCCTATGTAGGAAAAGGGCGTTTCCCTGAGGGCAATACGGTGCTCCCAGTTCCCTGCAAGAGGCATGGGAAAGGCGCCAATGCCTAAAGGGAAAACGACACTGCCTGCCAGGCTCATAGTAAGGTCCATGTATTGCATTTGGAAGATTGGGCATACATCATTGGCCAGGAAAACCTAGTCCACGGAGTGCCTTCCCGTTAGTGAGCTTCTCGGAACTCTGGGAATACTGCGTCCTCCGCACCTCCCATGAAAGAACACTGAGACCTGAGGATCCCTTCCTGGGCGACTTCACAACCCTCAGGGATCTTGGGCCTCCGGGCATCTCTCCCTTAACGCCGAGTGAAAAGCAGCACACTGCTTTCTTCGTTGGAGAGCTAAGTGTCTGAGCTTTCTAAAGTCCACCCAAACACGGGTCCAGCAGGTCTTTTAAGTGTACGGCCAGGGGCTCACAGCACTGCACCAGGGCCACAGTGAGAAAACACGCTCCTCAGTGTTTGTCTTGGGAAGCCTCACTGGCCGTCTCTCTAAGCCAAGCAGGCCGTTGACTTTCGAAGCAACCTGAGAAAGGCGCGGTTTGCGCCTGAAACACCCAGAGCCCTTTTATAAGGTGTACGGGCGTCGGAGCCTAAAGCAAGTCAGCGGGGACGTCACGCCACTCGCCGCAGGCAGAACGGCTCTGCTACGAAGGTTCAACGGGGAAGGACAGGGTGCCGCTTCCGACCCTTTGACTGTGGCAGAAACGACACGTACTAGGCACACTGCAACTTTGATATTGGTGACCTAGTGAGAAAAGCAGTATTTTCCCCCCTGGAGAGCAGAAGGCCTGTGGTGTCAAATTTCCCTGAGACAGTGCTGTTCTCTGTCTGCTCTTCACAGCTAGAGTGCCTTCACGGAGAGCAGAGTGTCCTTGGAGAAACAGAGAGTGTCCTGTGCATTCCAGGCGGCACCCCAGATCACCCACTGCAAAAGGGAAATCTACACCTCTCTCCACGGTTCAAAGGATCGATCGGATGGCCCATTCACACATCGAGGCGTTCAGCGGTTTTTCCACAGCCTTCTGGAGAAGTACTGCTGGATCTCCAGTATGCTTTTCCTATGGCACCCACGTCCTCACTGCGTCCCAGGGAACAACACTGTGTAGAGGAAAACACTTCCTGGCTGACTGAGCAGCACCATGCTACCTAAGGCCTCCGGATCACCACTCTCAAAGCAGAGTGAAAGGCAAACCTCTGCTTTTTCTCCACAGAGCTCGATGGCCAAAACTTTCAACGGACTCTCTGAACACAGCACTAACTGCTCTTTTGTAGGTGACATGTCAGGGGATCTCAGGGCAGAGCGTGAGCTGCAAGGAAAACACACTTCCCTAAGTGTCCGTTCCGGGTGCACTTACTTGGCGGATCTCTCTCTATGCCACGCACAAACTAGAGAGGCCCTGCAGTTTTCCAAATGTAGATAGATTCGCCTGAACACTACTACGCTTCGAGAAGCTGCGAGGACACGTCGCAACCTCCCCAAAGCTTTACGTCCCATAGACCAGCCACACGTTGCACATCACAACTTCCTCGGGTCCGAACTTCATCCGGGAAGGGGCCAGAGTGCCCCCTTCTGTCTGTTTTGGCTCGCTGGAAACTGATCGTACTCGGGCAGTTTGGAACGTTCAGTTTGGCCATGTATGTGCATGGCAGCACGTCCCAGCTGTAAGGAGGACCGCTGCAGCCTCCACGCCGCCTGAAATAGAGTGCTGCTGCCAGTCTCACGTCCTGGAATGTCCTATGTAGGAAAAGGGCGTTTCCCTGAGGGCAATACGGTGCTCCCAGTTCCCTGCAAGAGGCATGGGAAAGGCGCCAATGCCTAAAGGGAAAACGACACTGCCTGCCAGGCTCATAGTAAGGTCCATGTATTGCATTTGGAAGATTGGGCATACATCATTGGCCAGGAAAACCTAGTCCACGGAGTGCCTTCCCGTTAGTGAGCTTCTCGGAACTCTGGGAATACTGCGTCCTCCGCACCTCCCATGAAAGAACACTGAGACCTGAGGATCCCTTCCTGGGCGACTTCACAACCCTCAGGGATCTTGGGCCTCCGGGCATCTCTCCCTTAACGCCGAGTGAAAAGCAGCACACTGCTTTCTTCGTTGGAGAGCTAAGTGTCTGAGCTTTCTAAAGTCCACCCAAACACGGGTCCAGCAGGTCTTTTAAGTGTACGGCCAGGGGCTCACAGCACTGCACCAGGGCCACAGTGAGAAAACACGCTCCTCAGTGTTTGTCTTGGGAAGCCTCACTGGCCGTCTCTCTAAGCCAAGCAGGCCGTTGACTTTCGAAGCAACCTGAGAAAGGCGCGGTTTGCGCCTGAAACACCCAGAGCCCTTTTATAAGGTGTACGGGCGTCGGAGCCTAAAGCAAGTCAGCGGGGACGTCACGCCACTCGCCGCAGGCAGAACGGCTCTGCTACGAAGGTTCAACGGGGAAGGACAGGGTGCCGCTTCCGACCCTTTGACTGTGGCAGAAACGACACGTACTAGGCACACTGCAACTTTGATATTGGTGACCTAGTGAGAAAAGCACTATTTTCCCCCCTGGAGAGCAGAAGGCCTGTGGTGTCAAATTTCCCTGAGACAGTGCTGTTCTCTGTCTGCTCTTCACAGCTAGAGTGCCTTCACGGAGAGCAGAGTGTCCTTGGAGAAACAGAGAGTGTCCTGTGCATTCCAGGCGGCACCCCAGATCACCCACTGCAAAAGGGAAATCTACACCTCTCTCCACGGTTCAAAGGATCGATCGGATGGCCCATTCACACATCGAGGCGTTCAGCGGTTTTTCCACAGCCTTCTGGAGAAGTACTGCTGGATCTCTAGTATGCTTTTCCTATGGCACCCACGTCCTCACTGCGTCCCAGGGAACAACACTGTGTAGAGGAAAACACTTCCTGGCTGACTGAGCAGCACCATGCTACCTAAGGCCTCCGGATCACCACTCTCAAAGCAGAGTGAAAGGCAAACCTCTGCTTTTTCTCCACAGAGCTCGATGGCCAAAACTTTCAACGGACTCTCTGAACACAGCACTAACTGCTCTTTTGTAGGTGACATGTCAGGGGATCTCAGGGCAGAGCGTGAGCTGCAAGGAAAACACACTTCCCTAAGTGTCCGTTCCGGGTGCACTTACTTGGCGGATCTCTCTCTATGCCACGCACAAACTAGAGAGGCCCTGCAGTTTTCCAAATGTAGATAGATTCGCCTGAACACTACTACGCTTCGAGAAGCTGCGAGGACACGTCGCAACCTCCCCAAAGCTTTACGTCCCATAGACCAGCCACACGTTGCACATCACAACTTCCTCGGGTTCGAACTTCATCCGGGAAGGGGCCAGAGTGCCCCCTTCTGTCTGTTTTGGCTCGCTGGAAACTGATCGTACTCGGGCAGTTTGGAACGTTCAGATTGGCCATGTATGTGCATGGCAGCACGTCCCAGCTGTAAGGAGGACCGCTGCAGCCTCCACGCCGCCTGAAATAGAGTGCTGCTGCCAGTCTCACGTCCTGGAATGCCCTACGTAGAAAAAGGGCGTTTCCCTGAGGGCAATACGGTGCTTCCAGTTCCCTGCAAGAGGCATGGGAAAGGCGCCAATGCCTAAAGGGAAAACGACACTGCCTGCCAGGCTCATAGTAAGGTCCATGTATTGCATTTGGAAGATTGGGCATACATCATTGGCCAGGAAAACCTAGTCCACGGAGTGCCTTCCCGTTAGTGAGCTTCTCGGAACTCTGGGAATACTGCGTCCTCCGCACCTCCCATGAAAGAACACTGAGACCTGAGGATCCCTTCCTGGGCGACTTCACAACCCTCAGGGATCTTGGGCCTCCGGGCATCTCTCCCTTAACGCCGAGTGAAAAGCAGCACACTGCTTTCTTCGTTGGAGAGCTAAGTGTCTGAGCTTTCTAAAGTCCACCCAAACACGGGTCCAGCAGGTCTTTTAAGTGTACGGCCAGGGGCTCACAGCACTGCACCAGGGCCACAGTGAGAAAACACGCTCCTCAGTGTTTGTCTTGGGAAGCCTCACTGGCCGTCTCTCTAAGCCAAGCAGGCCGTTGACTTTCGAAGCAACCTGAGAAAGGCGCGGTTTGCGCCTGAAACACCCAGAGCCCTTTTATAAGGTGTACGGGCGTCGGAGCCTAAAGCAAGTCAGCGGGGACGTCACGCCACTCGCCGCAGGCAGAACGGCTCTGCTACGAAGGTTCAACGGGGAAGGACAGGGTGCCGCTTCCGACCCTTTGACTGTGGCAGAAACGACACGTACTAGGCACACTGCAACTTTGATATTGGTGACCTAGTGAGAAAAGCACTATTTTCCCCCCTGGAGAGCAGAAGGCCTGTGGTGTCAAATTTCCCTGAGACAGTGCTGTTCTCTGTCTGCTCTTCACAGCTAGAGTGCCTTCACGGAGAGCAGAGTGTCCTTGGAGAAACAGAGAGTGTCCTGTGCATTCCAGGCGGCACCCCAGATCACCCACTGCAAAAGGGAAATCTACACCTCTCTCCACGGTTCAAAGGATCGAACGGATGGCCCATTCACACATCGAGGCGTTCAGCGGTTTTTCCACAGCCTTCTGGAGAAGTACTGCTGGATCTCTAGTATGCTTTTCCTATGGCACCCACGTCCTCACTGCGTCCCAGGGAACAACACTGTGTAGAGGAAAACACTTCCTGGCTGACTGAGCAGCACCATGCTACCTCAGGCCTCCGGATCACCACTCTCAAAGCAGAGTGAAAGGCAAACCTCTGCTTTTTCTCCACAGAGCTCGATGGCCAAAACATTCAACGGACTCTCTGAACACAGCACTAACTGCTCTTTTGTAGGTGACATGTCAGGGGATCTCAGGGCAGAGCGTGAGCTGCAAGGAAAACACACTTCCCTAAGTGTCCGTTCCGGGTGCACTTACTTGGCGGATCTCTCTCTATGCCACGCACAAACTAGAGAGGCCCTGCAGTTTTCCAAATGTAGATAGATTCGCCTGAACACTACTACGCTTCGAGAAGCTGCGAGGACACGTCGCAACCTCCCCAAAGCTTTACGTCCCATAGACCAGCCACACGTTGCACATCACAACTTCCTCGGGTTCGAACTTCATCCGGGAAGGGGCCAGAGTGCCCCCTTCTGTCTGTTTTGGCTCGCTGGAAACTGATCGTACTCGGGCAGTTTGGAACGTTCAGTTTGGCCATGTATGTGCATGGCAGCACGTCCCAGCTGTAAGGAGGACCGCTGCAGCCTCCACGCCGCCTGAAATAGAGTGCTGCTGCCAGTCTCACGTCCTGGAATGTCCTATGTAGGAAAAGGGCGTTTCCCTGAGGGCAATACGGTGCTCCCAGTTCCCTGCAAGAGGCATGGGAAAGGCGCCAATGCCTAAAGGGAAAACGACACTGCCTGCCAGGCTCATAGTAAGGTCCATGTATTGCATTTGGAAGATTGGGCATACATCATTGGCCAGGAAAACCTAGTCCACGGAGTGCCTTCCCGTTAGTGAGCTTCTCGGAACTCTGGGAATACTGCGTCCTCCGCACCTCCCATGAAAGAACACTGAGACCTGAGGATCCCTTCCTGGGCGACTTCACAACCCTCAGGGATCTTGGGCCTCCGGGCATCTCTCCCTTAACGCCGAGTGAAAAGCAGCACACTGCTTTCTTCGTTGGAGAGCTAAGTGTCTGAGCTTTCTAAAGTCCACCCAAACACGGGTCCAGCAGGTCTTTTAAGTGTACGGCCAGGGGCTCACAGCACTGCACCAGGGCCACAGTGAGAAAACACGCTCCTCAGTGTTTGTCTTGGGAAGCCTCACTGGCCGTCTCTCTAAGCCAAGCAGGCCGTTGACTTTCGAAGCAACCTGAGAAAGGCGCGGTTTGCGCCTGAAACACCCAGAGCCCTTTTATAAGGTGTACGGGCGTCGGAGCCTAAAGCAAGTCAGCGGGGACGTCACGCCACTCGCCGCAGGCAGAACGGCTCTGCTACGAAGGTTCAACGGGGAAGGACAGGGTGCCGCTTCCGACCCTTTGACTGTGGCAGAAACGACACGTACTAGGCACACTGCAACTTTGATATTGGTGACCTAGTGAGAAAAGCACTATTTTCCCCCCTGGAGAGCAGAAGGCCTGTGGTGTCAAATTTCCCTGAGACAGTGCTGTTCTCTGTCTGCTCTTCACAGCTAGAGTGCCTTCACGGAGAGCAGAGTGTCCTTGGAGAAACAGAGAGTGTCCTGTGCATTCCAGGCGGCACCCCAGATCACCCACTGCAAAAGGGAAATCTACACCTCTCTCCACGGTTCAAAGGATCGATCGGATGGCCCATTCACACATCGAGGCGTTCAGCGGTTTTTCCACAGCCTTCTGGAGAAGTACTGCTGGATCTCTAGTATGCTTTTCCTATGGCACCCACGTCCTCACTGCGTCCCAGGGAACAACACTGTGTAGAGGAAAACACTTCCTGGCTGACTGAGCAGCACCATGCTACCTAAGGCCTCCGGATCACCACTCTCAAAGCAGAGTGAAAGGCAAACCTCTGCTTTTTCTCCACAGAGCTCGATGGCCAAAACATTCAACGGACTCTCTGAACACAGCACTAACTGCTCTTTTGTAGGTGACATGTCAGGGGATCTCAGGGCAGAGCGTGAGCTGCAAGGAAAACACACTTCCCTAAGTGTCCGTTCCGGGTGCACTTACTTGGCGGATCTCTCTCTATGCCACGCACAAACTAGAGAGGCCCTGCAGTTTTCCAAATGTAGATAGATTCGCCTGAACACTACTACGCTTCGAGAAGCTGCGAGGACACGTCGCAACCTCCCCAAAGCTTTACGTCCCATAGACCAGCCACACGTTGCACATCACAACTTCCTCGGGTTCGAACTTCATCCGAGAAGGGGCCAAAGTGCCTCTTTCTGTCTGTTTTGGCTCGCTGGAAACTGATCGTACTCGGGCAGTTTGGAACGTTCAGATTGGCCATGTATGTGCATGGCAGCACGTCCCAGCTGTAAGGAGGACCGCTGCAGCCTCCACGCCGCCTGAAATAGAGTGCTGCTGCCAGTCTCACGTCCTGGAATGCCCTACGTAGAAAAAGGGCGTTTCCCTGAGGGCAATACGGTGCTTCCAGTTCCATGCAAGAGGCATGGGAAAGGCGCCAATACCTAAAGGGAAAACGACACTGCCTGCCAGGCTCATAGTAAGGTCCATGTATTGCATTTGGAAGATTGGGCATACATCATTGGCCAGGAAAACCTAGTCCACGGAGTGCCTTCCCGTTAGTGAGCTTCTCGGAACTCTGGGAATACTGCGTCCTCCGCACCTCCCATGAAAGAACACTGAGACCTGAGGATCCCTTCCTGGGCGACTTCACAACCCTCAGGGATCTTGGGCCTCCGGGCATCTCTCCCTTAACGCCGAGTGAAAAGCAGCACACTGCTTTCTTCGTTGGAGAGCTAAGTGTCTGAGCTTTCTAAAGTCCACCCAAACACGGGTCCAGCAGGTCTTTTAAGTGTACGGCCAGGGGCTCACAGCACTGCACCAGGGCCACAGTGAGAAAACACGCTCCTCAGTGTTTGTCTTGGGAAGCCTCACTGGCCGTCTCTCTAAGCCAAGCAGGCCGTTGACTTTCGAAGCAACCTGAGAAAGGCGCGGTTTGCGCCTGAAACACCCAGAGCCCTTTTATAAGGTGTACGGGCGTCGGAGCCTAAAGCAAGTCAGCGGGGACGTCACGCCACTCGCCGCAGGCAGAACGGCTCTGCTACGAAGGTTCAACGGGGAAGGACAGGGTGCCGCTTCCGACCCTTTGACTGTGGCAGAAACGACACGTACTAAGCACACTGCAACTTTGATATTGGTGACCTAGTGAGAAAAGCACTATTTTCCCCCCTGGAGAGCAGAAGGCCTGTGGTGTCAAATTTCCCTGAGACAGTGCTGTTCTCTGTCTGCTCTTCACAGCTAGAGTGCCTTCAAGGAGAGCAGAGTGTCCTTGGAGAAACAGAGAGTGTCCTGTGCATTCCAGGCGGCACCCCAGATCACCCACTGCAAAAGGGAAATCTACACCTCTCTCCACGGTTCAAAGGATCGATCGGATGGCCCATTCACACATCGAGGCGTTCAGCGGTTTTTCCACAGCCTTCTGGAGAAGTACTGCTGGATCTCCAGTATGCTTTTCCTATGGCACCCACGTCCTCACTGCGTCCCAGGGAACAACACTGTGTAGAGGAAAACACTTCCTGGCTGACTGAGCAGCACCATGCTACCTCAGGCCTCCGGATCACCACTCTCAAAGCAGAGTGAAAGGCAAACCTCTGCTTTTTCTCCACAGAGCTCGATGGCCAAAACATTCAACGGACTCTCTGAACACAGCACTAACTGCTCTTTTGTAGGTGACATGTCAGGGGATCTCAGGGCAGAGCGTGAGCTGCAAGGAAAACACACTTCCCTAAGTGTCCGTTCCGGGTGCACTTACTTGGCGGATCTCTCTCTATGCCACGCACAAACTAGAGAGGCCCTGCAGTTTTCCAAATGTAGATAGATTCGCCTGAACACTACTACGCTTCGAGAAGCTGCGAGGACACGTCGCAACCTCCCCAAAGCTTTACGTCCCATAGACCAGCCACACGTTGCACATCACAACTTCCTCGGGTTCGAACTTCATCCGAGAAGGGGCCAAAGTGCCTCTTTCTGTCTGTTTTGGCTCGCTGGAAACTGATCGTACTCGGGCAGTTTGGAACGTTCAGATTGGCCATGTATGTGCATGGCAGCACGTCCCAGCTGTAAGGAGGACCGCTGCAGCCTCCACGCCGCCTGAAATAGAGTGCTGCTGCCAGTCTCACGTCCTGGAATGCCCTACGTAGAAAAAGGGCGTTTCCCTGAGGGCAATACGGTGCTTCCAGTTCCATGCAAGAGGCATGGGAAAGGCGCCAATACCTAAAGGGAAAACGACACTGCCTGCCAGGCTCATAGTAAGGTCCATGTATTGCATTTGGAAGATTGGGCATACATCATTGGCCAGGAAAACCTAGTCCACGGAGTGCCTTCCCGTTAGTGAGCTTCTCGGAACTCTGGGAATACTGCGTCCTCCGCACCTCCCATGAAAGAACACTGAGACCTGAGGATCCCTTCCTGGGCGACTTCACAACCCTCAGGGATCTTGGGCCTCCGGGCATCTCTCCCTTAACGCCGAGTGAAAAGCAGCACACTGCTTTCTTCGTTGGAGAGCTAAGTGTCTGAGCTTTCTAAAGTCCACCCAAACACGGGTCCAGCAGGTCTTTTAAGTGTACGGCCAGGGGCTCACAGCACTGCACCAGGGCCACAGTGAGAAAACACGCTCCTCAGTGTTTGTCTTGGGAAGCCTCACTGGCCGTCTCTCTAAGCCAAGCAGGCCGTTGACTTTCGAAGCAACCTGAGAAAGGCGCGGTTTGCGCCTGAAACACCCAGAGCCCTTTTATAAGGTGTACGGGCGTCGGAGCCTAAAGCAAGTCAGCGGGGACGTCACGCCACTCGCCGCAGGCAGAACGGCTCTGCTACGAAGGTTCAACGGGGAAGGACAGGGTGCCGCTTCCGACCCTTTGACTGTGGCAGAAACGACACGTACTAAGCACACTGCAACTTTGATATTGGTGACCTAGTGAGAAAAGCACTATTTTCCCCCCTGGAGAGCAGAAGGCCTGTGGTGTCAAATTTCCCTGAGACAGTGCTGTTCTCTGTCTGCTCTTCACAGCTAGAGTGCCTTCAAGGAGAGCAGAGTGTCCTTGGAGAAACAGAGAGTGTCCTGTGCATTCCAGGCGGCACCCCAGATCACCCACTGCAAAAGGGAAATCTACACCTCTCTCCACGGTTCAAAGGATCGATCGGATGGCCCATTCACACATCGAGGCGTTCAGCGGTTTTTCCACAGCCTTCTGGAGAAGTACTGCTGGATCTCCAGTATGCTTTTCCTATGGCACCCACGTCCTCACTGCGTCCCAGGGAACAACACTGTGTAGAGGAAAACACTTCCTGGCTGACTGAGCAGCACCATGCTACCTCAGGCCTCCGGATCACCACTCTCAAAGCAGAGTGAAAGGCAAACCTCTGCTTTTTCTCCACAGAGCTCGATGGCCAAAACATTCAACGGACTCTCTGAACACAGCACTAACTGCTCTTTTGTAGGTGACATGTCAGGGGATCTCAGGGCAGAGCGTGAGCTGCAAGGAAAACACACTTCCCTAAGTGTCCGTTCCGGGTGCACTTACTTGGCGGATCTCTCTCTATGCCACGCACAAACTAGAGAGGCCCTGCAGTTTTCCAAATGTAGATAGATTCGCCTGAACACTACTACGCTTCGAGAAGCTGCGAGGACACGTCGCAACCTCCCCAAAGCTTTACGTCCCATAGACCAGCCACACGTTGCACATCACAACTTCCTCGGGTTCGAACTTCATCCGGGAAGGGGCCAGAGTGCCCCCTTCTGTCTGTTTTGGCTCGCTGGAAACTGATCGTACTCGGGCAGTTTGGAACGTTCAGTTTGGCCATGTATGTGCATGGCAGCACGTCCCAGCTGTAAGGAGGACCGCTGCAGCCTCCACGCCGCCTGAAATAGAGTGCTGCTGCCAGTCTCACGTCCTGGAATGTCCTATGTAGGAAAAGGGCGTTTCCCTGAGGGCAATACGGTGCTCCCAGTTCCCTGCAAGAGGCATGGGAAAGGCGCCAATGCCTAAAGGGAAAACGACACTGCCTGCCAGGCTCATAGTAAGGTCCATGTATTGCATTTGGAAGATTGGGCATACATCATTGGCCAGGAAAACCTAGTCCACGGAGTGCCTTCCCGTTAGTGAGCTTCTCGGAACTCTGGGAATACTGCGTCCTCCGCACCTCCCATGAAAGAACACTGAGACCTGAGGATCCCTTCCTGGGCGACTTCACAACCCTCAGGGATCTTGGGCCTCCGGGCATCTCTCCCTTAACGCCGAGTGAAAAGCAGCACACTGCTTTCTTCGTTGGAGAGCTAAGTGTCTGAGCTTTCTAAAGTCCACCCAAACACGGGTCCAGCAGGTCTTTTAAGTGTACGGCCAGGGGCTCACAGCACTGCACCAGGGCCACAGTGAGAAAACACGCTCCTCAGTGTTTGTCTTGGGAAGCCTCACTGGCCGTCTCTCTAAGCCAAGCAGGCCGTTGACTTTCGAAGCAACCTGAGAAAGGCGCGGTTTGCGCCTGAAACACCCAGAGCCCTTTTATAAGGTGTACGGGCGTCGGAGCCTAAAGCAAGTCAGCGGGGACGTCACGCCACTCGCCGCAGGCAGAACGGCTCTGCTACGAAGGTTCAACGGGGAAGGACAGGGTGCCGCTTCCGACCCTTTGACTGTGGCAGAAACGACACGTACTAGGCACACTGCAACTTTGATATTGGTGACCTAGTGAGAAAAGCACTATTTTCCCCCCTGGAGAGCAGAAGGCCTGTGGTGTCAAATTTCCCTGAGACAGTGCTGTTCTCTGTCTGCTCTTCACAGCTAGAGTGCCTTCACGGAGAGCAGAGTGTCCTTGGAGAAACAGAGAGTGTCCTGTGCATTCCAGGCGGCACCCCAGATCACCCACTGCAAAAGGGAAATCTACACCTCTCTCCACGGTTCAAAGGATCGAACGGATGGCCCATTCACACATCGAGGCGTTCAGCGGTTTTTCCACAGCCTTCTGGAGAAGTACTGCTGGATCTCTAGTATGCTTTTCCTATGGCACCCACGTCCTCACTGCGTCCCAGGGAACAACACTGTGTAGAGGAAAACACTTCCTGGCTGACTGAGCAGCACCATGCTACCTCAGGCCTCCGGATCACCACTCTCAAAGCAGAGTGAAAGGCAAACCTCTGCTTTTTCTCCACAGAGCTCGATGGCCAAAACATTCAACGGACTCTCTGAACACAGCACTAACTGCTCTTTTGTAGGTGACATGTCAGGGGATCTCAGGGCAGAGCGTGAGCTGCAAGGAAAACACACTTCCCTAAGTGTCCGTTCCGGGTGCACTTACTTGGCGGATCTCTCTCTATGCCACGCACAAACTAGAGAGGCCCTGCAGTTTTCCAAATGTAGATAGATTCGCCTGAACACTACTACGCTTCGAGAAGCTGCGAGGACACGTCGCAACCTCCCCAAAGCTTTACGTCCCATAGACCAGCCACAGGTTGCACATCACAACTTCCTCGGGTTCGAACTTCATCCGGGAAGGGGCCAGAGTGCCCCCTTCTGTGTGTTTTGGCTCGCTGGAAACTGATCGTACTCGGGCAGTTTGGAACGTTCAGTTTGGCCATGTATGTGCATGGCAGCACGTCCCAGCTGTAAGGAGGACCGCTGCAGCCTCCACGCCGCCTGAAATAGAGTGCTGCTGCCAGTCTCACGTCCTGGAATGTCCTACGTAGGAAAAGGGCGTTTCCCTGAGGGCAATACGGTGCTCCCAGTTCCCTGCAAGAGGCATGGGAAAGGCGCCAATGCCTAAAGGGAAAACGACACTGCCTGCCAGGCTCATAGTAAGGTCCATGTATTGCATTTGGAAGATTGGGCATACATCATTGGCCAGGAAAACCTAGTCCACGGAGTGCCTTCCCGTTAGTGAGCTTCTCGGAACTCTGGGAATACTGCGTCCTCCGCACCTCCCATGAAAGAACACTGAGACCTGAGGATCCCTTCCTGGGCGACTTCACAACCCTCAGGGATCTTGGGCCTCCGGGCATCTCTCCCTTAACGCCGAGTGAAAAGCAGCACACTGCTTTCTTCGTTGGAGAGCTAAGTGTCTGAGCTTTCTAAAGTCCACCCAAACACGGGTCCAGCAGGTCTTTTAAGTGTACGGCCAGGGGCTCACAGCACTGCACCAGGGCCACAGTGAGAAAACACGCTCCTCAGTGTTTGTCTTGGGAAGCCTCACTGGCCGTCTCTCTAAGCCAAGCAGGCCGTTGACTTTCGAAGCAACCTGAGAAAGGCGCGGTTTGCGCCTGAAACACCCAGAGCCCTTTTATAAGGTGTACGGGCGTCGGAGCCTAAAGCAAGTCAGCGGGGACGTCACGCCACTCGCCGCAGGCAGAACGGCTCTGCTACGAAGGTTCAACGGGGAAGGACAGGGTGCCGCTTCCGACCCTTTGACTGTGGCAGAAACGACACGTACTAGGCACACTGCAACTTTGATATTGGTGACCTAGTGAGAAAAGCACTATTTTCCCCCCTGGAGAGCAGAAGGCCTGTGGTGTCAAATTTCCCTGAGACAGTGCTGTTCTCTGTCTGCTCTTCACAGCTAGAGTGCCTTCACGGAGAGCAGAGTGTCCTTGGAGAAACAGAGAGTGTCCTGTGCATTCCAGGCGGCACCCCAGATCACCCACTGCAAAAGGGAAATCTACACCTCTCTCCACGGTTCAAAGGATCGATCGGATGGCCCATTCACACATCGAGGCGTTCAGCGGTTTTTCCACAGCCTTCTGGAGAAGTACTGCTGGATCTCCAGTATGCTTTTCCTATGGCACCCACGTCCTCACTGCGTCCCAGGGAACAACACTGTGTAGAGGAAAACACTTCCTGGCTGACTGAGCAGCACCATGCTACCTAAGGCCTCCGGATCACCACTCTCAAAGCAGAGTGAAAGGCAAACCTCTGCTTTTTCTCCACAGAGCTCGATGGCCAAAACATTCAACGGACTCTCTGAACACAGCACTAACTGCTCTTTTGTAGGTGACATGTCAGGGGATCTCAGGGCAGAGCGTGAGCTGCAAGGAAAACACACTTCCCTAAGTGTCCGTTCCGGGTGCACTTACTTGGCGGATCTCTCTCTATGCCACGCACAAACTAGAGAGGCCCTGCAGTTTTCCAAATGTAGATAGATTCGCCTGAACACTACTACGCTTTGAGAAGCTGCGAGGACACGTCGCAACCTCCCCAAAGCTTTACGTCCCATAGACCAGCCACACGTTGCACATCACAACTTCCTCGGGTTCGAACTTCATCCGGGAAGGGGCCAGAGTGCCCCCTTCTGTCTGTTTTGGCTCGCTGGAAACTGATCGTACTCGGGCAGTTTGGAACGTTCAGTTTGGCCATGTATGTGCATGGCAGCACGTCCCAGCTGTAAGGAGGACCGCTGCAGCCTCCACGCCGCCTGAAATAGAGTGCTGCTGCCAGTCTCACGTCCTGGAATGTCCTACGTAGGAAAAGGGCGTTTCCCTGAGGGCAATACGGTGCT
Source organism: Mesoplodon bidens (assembly GCF_964165515.1). Classification (NCBI taxonomy): domain Eukaryota; kingdom Metazoa; phylum Chordata; class Mammalia; order Artiodactyla; family Ziphiidae; genus Mesoplodon; species Mesoplodon bidens. The sequence continues at coordinate 160,490 of NW_027671470.1, forward strand.
CCCAGTTCCCTGCAAGAGGCATGGGAAAGGCGCCAATGCCTAAAGGGAAAACGACACTGCCTGCCAGGCTCATAGTAAGGTCCATGTATTGCATTTGGAAGATTGGGCATACATCATTGGCCAGGAAAACCTAGTCCACGGAGTGCCTTCCCGTTAGTGAGCTTCTCGGAACTCTGGGAATACTGCGTCCTCCGCACCTCCCATGAAAGAACACTGAGACCTGAGGATCCCTTCCTGGGCGACTTCACAACCCTCAGGGATCTTGGGCCTCCTGGCATCTCTCCCTTAACGCCGAGTGAAAAGCAGCACACTGCTTTCTTCGTTGGAGAGCTAAGTGTCTGAGCTTTCTAAAGTCCACCCAAACACGGGTCCAGCAGGTCTTTTAAGTGTACGGCCAGGGGCTCACAGCACTGCACCAGGGCCACAGTGAGAAAACACGCTCCTCAGTGTTTGTCTTGGGAAGCCTCACTGGCCGTCTCTCTAAGCCAAGCAGGCCGTTGACTTTCGAAGCAACCTGAGAAAGGCGCGGTTTGCGCCTGAAACACCCAGAGCCCTTTTATAAGGTGTACGGGCGTCGGAGCCTAAAGCAAGTCAGCGGGGACGTCACGCCACTCGCCGCAGGCAGAACGGCTCTGCTACGAAGGTTCAACGGGGAAGGACAGGGTGCCGCTTCCGACCCTTTGACTGTGGCAGAAACGACACGTACTAGGCACACTGCAACTTTGATATTGGTGACCTAGTGAGAAAAGCACTATTTTCCCCCCTGGAGAGCAGAAGGCCTGTGGTGTCAAATTTCCCTGAGACAGTGCTGTTCTCTGTCTGCTCTTCACAGCTAGAGTGCCTTCACGGAGAGCAGAGTGTCCTTGGAGAAACAGAGAGTGTCCTGTGCATTCCAGGCGGCACCCCAGATCACCCACTGCAAAAGGGAAATCTACACCTCTCTCCACGGTTCAAAGGATCGAACGGATGGCCCATTCACACATCGAGGCGTTCAGCGGTTTTTCCACAGCCTTCTGGAGAAGTACTGCTGGATCTCTAGTATGCTTTTCCTATGGCACCCACGTCCTCACTGCGTCCCAGGGAACAACACTGTGTAGAGGAAAACACTTCCTGGCTGACTGAGCAGCACCATGCTACCTCAGGCCTCCGGATCACCACTCTCAAAGCAGAGTGAAAGGCAAACCTCTGCTTTTTCTCCACAGAGCTCGATGGCCAAAACATTCAACGGACTCTCTGAACACAGCACTAACTGCTCTTTTGTAGGTGACATGTCAGGGGATCTCAGGGCAGAGCGTGAGCTGCAAGGAAAACACACTTCCCTAAGTGTCCGTTCCGGGTGCACTTACTTGGCGGATCTCTCTCTATGCCACGCACAAACTAGAGAGGCCCTGCAGTTTTCCAAATGTAGATAGATTCGCCTGAACACTACTACGCTTCGAGAAGCTGCGAGGACACGTCGCAACCTCCCCAAAGCTTTACGTCCCATAGACCAGCCACACGTTGCACATCACAACTTCCTCGGGTTCGAACTTCATCCGAGAAGGGGCCAAAGTGCCTCTTTCTGTCTGTTTTGGCTCGCTGGAAACTGATCGTACTCGGGCAGTTTGGAACGTTCAGATTGGCCATGTATGTGCATGGCAGCACGTCCCAGCTGTAAGGAGGACCGCTGCAGCCTCCACGCCGCCTGAAATAGAGTGCTGCTGCCAGTCTCACGTCCTGGAATGCCCTACGTAGAAAAAGGGCGTTTCCCTGAGGGCAATACGGTGCTTCCAGTTCCATGCAAGAGGCATGGGAAAGGCGCCAATACCTAAAGGGAAAACGACACTGCCTGCCAGGCTCATAGTAAGGTCCATGTATTGCATTTGGAAGATTGGGCATACATCATTGGCCAGGAAAACCTAGTCCACGGAGTGCCTTCCCGTTAGTGAGCTTCTCGGAACTCTGGGAATACTGCGTCCTCCGCACCTCCCATGAAAGAACACTGAGACCTGAGGATCCCTTCCTGGGCGACTTCACAACCCTCAGGGATCTTGGGCCTCCGGGCATCTCTCCCTTAACGCCGAGTGAAAAGCAGCACACTGCTTTCTTCGTTGGAGAGCTAAGTGTCTGAGCTTTCTAAAGTCCACCCAAACACGGGTCCAGCAGGTCTTTTAAGTGTACGGCCAGGGGCTCACAGCACTGCACCAGGGCCACAGTGAGAAAACACGCTCCTCAGTGTTTGTCTTGGGAAGCCTCACTGGCCGTCTCTCTAAGCCAAGCAGGCCGTTGACTTTCGAAGCAACCTGAGAAAGGCGCGGTTTGCGCCTGAAACACCCAGAGCCCTTTTATAAGGTGTACGGGCGTCGGAGCCTAAAGCAAGTCAGCGGGGACGTCACGCCACTCGCCGCAGGCAGAACGGCTCTGCTACGAAGGTTCAACGGGGAAGGACAGGGTGCCGTTTCCGACCCTTTGACTGTGGCAGAAACGACACGTACTAGGCACACTGCAACTTTGATATTGGTGACCTAGTGAGAAAAGCACTATTTTCCCCCCTGGAGAGCAGAAGGCCTGTGGTGTCAAATTTCCCTGAGACAGTGCTGTTCTCTGTCTGCTCTTCACAGCTAGAGTGCCTTCACGGAGAGCAGAGTGTCCTTGGAGAAACAGAGAGTGTCCTGTGCATTCCAGGCGGCACCCCAGATCACCCACTGCAAAAGGGAAATCTACACCTCTCTCCACGGTTCAAAGGATCGATCGGATGGCCCATTCACACATCGAGGCGTTCAGCGGTTTTTCCACAGCCTTCTGGAGAAGTACTGCTGGATCTCTAGTATGCTTTTCCTATGGCACCCACGTCCTCACTGCGTCCCAGGGAACAACACTCTGTAGAGGAAATCACTTCCTGGCTGACTGAGCAGCACCATGCTACCTCAGGCCTCCGGATCACCACTCTCAAAGCAGAGTGAAAGGCAAACCTCTGCTTTTTCTCCACAGAGCTCGATGGCCAAAACATTCAACGGACTCTCTGAACACAGCACTAACTGCTCTTTTGTAGGTGACATGTCAGGGGATCTCAGGGCAGAGCGTGAGCTGCAAGGAAAACACACTTCCCTAAGTGTCCGTTCCGGGTGCACTTACTTGGCGGATCTCTCTCTATGCCACGCACAAACTAGAGAGGCCCTGCAGTTTTCCAAATGTAGATAGATTCGCCTGAACACTACTACGCTTCGAGAAGCTGCGAGGACACGTCGCAACCTCCCCAAAGCTTTACGTCCCATAGACCAGCCACAGGTTGCACATCACAACTTCCTCGGGTTCGAACTTCATCCGGGAAGGGGCCAGAGTGCCCCCTTCTGTGTGTTTTGGCTCGCTGGAAACTGATCGTACTCGGGCAGTTTGGAACGTTCAGTTTGGCCATGTATGTGCATGGCAGCACGTCCCAGCTGTAAGGAGGACCGCTGCAGCCTCCACGCCGCCTGAAATAGAGTGCTGCTGCCAGTCTCACGTCCTGGAATGTCCTACGTAGGAAAAGGGCGTTTCCCTGAGGGCAATACGGTGCTCCCAGTTCCCTGCAAGAGGCATGGGAAAGGCGCCAATGCCTAAAGGGAAAACGACACTGCCTGCCAGGCTCATAGTAAGGTCCATGTATTGCATTTGGAAGATTGGGCATACATCATTGGCCAGGAAAACCTAGTCCACGGAGTGCCTTCCCGTTAGTGAGCTTCTCGGAACTCTGGGAATACTGCGTCCTCCGCACCTCCCATGAAAGAACACTGAGACCTGAGGATCCCTTCCTGGGCGACTTCACAACCCTCAGGGATCTTGGGCCTCCGGGCATCTCTCCCTTAACGCCGAGTGAAAAGCAGCACACTGCTTTCTTCGTTGGAGAGCTAAGTGTCTGAGCTTTCTAAAGTCCACCCAAACACGGGTCCAGCAGGTCTTTTAAGTGTACGGCCAGGGGCTCACAGCACTGCACCAGGGCCACAGTGAGAAAACACGCTCCTCAGTGTTTGTCTTGGGAAGCCTCACTGGCCGTCTCTCTAAGCCACGCAGGCCGTTGACTTTCGAAGCAACCTGAGAAAGGCGCGGTTTGCGCCTGAAACACCCAGAGCCCTTTTATAAGGTGTACGGGCGTCGGAGCCTAAAGCAAGTCAGCGGGGACGTCACGCCACTCGCCGCAGGCAGAACGGCTCTGCTACGAAGGTTCAACGGGGAAGGACAGGGTGCCGCTTCCGACCCTTTGACTGTGGCAGAAACGACACGTACTAGGCACACTGCAACTTTGATATTGGTGACCTAGTGAGAAAAGCACTATTTTCCCCCCTGGAGAGCAGAAGGCCTGTGGTGTCAAATTTCCCTGAGACAGTGCTGTTCTCTGTCTGCTCTTCACAGCTAGAGTGCCTTCACGGAGAGCAGAGTGTCCTTGGAGAAACAGAGAGTGTCCTGTGCATTCCAGGCGGCACCCCAGATCACCCACTGCAAAAGGGAAATCTACACCTCTCTCCACGGTTCAAAGGATCGATCGGATGGCCCATTCACACATCGAGGCGTTCAGCGGTTTTTCCACAGCCTTCTGGAGAAGTACTGCTGGATCTCTAGTATGCTTTTCCTATGGCACCCACGTCCTCACTGCGTCCCAGGGAACAACACTGTGTAGAGGAAAACACTTCCTGGCTGACTGAGCAGCACCATGCTACCTCAGGCCTCCGGATCACCACTCTCAAAGCAGAGTGAAAGGCAAACCTCTGCTTTTTCTCCACAGAGCTCGATGGCCAAAACATTCAACGGACTCTCTGAACACAGCACTAACTGCTCTTTTGTAGGTGACATGTCAGGGGATCTCAGGGCAGAGCGTGAGCTGCAAGGAAAACACACTTCCCTAAGTGTCCGTTCCGGGTGCACTTACTTGGCGGATCTCTCTCTATGCCACGCACAAACTAGAGAGGCCCTGCAGTTTTCCAAATGTAGATAGATTCGCCTGAACACTACTACGCTTCGAGAAGCTGCGAGGACACGTCGCAACCTCCCCAAAGCTTTACGTCCCATAGACCAGCCACACGTTGCACATCACAACTTCCTCGGGTTCGAACTTCATCCGGGAAGGGGCCAGAGTGCCCCCTTCTGTCTGTTTTGGCTCGCTGGAAACTGATCGTACTCGGGCAGTTTGGAACGTTCAGTTTGGCCATGTATGTGCATGGCAGCACGTCCCAGCTGTAAGGAGGACCGCTGCAGCCTCCACGCCGCCTGAAATAGAGTGCTGCTGCCAGTCTCACGTCCTGGAATGTCCTACGTAGGAAAAGGGCGTTTCCCTGAGGGCAATACGGTGCTCCCAGTTCCCTGCAAGAGGCATGGGAAAGGCGCCAATGCCTAAAGGGAAAACGACACTGCCTGCCAGGCTCATAGTAAGGTCCATGTATTGCATTTGGAAGATTGGGCATACATCATTGGCCAGGAAAACCTAGTCCACGGAGTGCCTTCCCGTTAGTGAGCTTCTCGGAACTCTGGGAATACTGCGTCCTCCGCACCTCCCATGAAAGAACACTGAGACCTGAGGATCCCTTCCTGGGCGACTTCACAACCCTCAGGGATCTTGGGCCTCCGGGCATCTCTCCCTTAACGCCGAGTGAAAAGCAGCACACTGCTTTCTTCGTTGGAGAGCTAAGTGTCTGAGCTTTCTAAAGTCCACCCAAACACGGGTCCAGCAGGTCTTTTAAGTGTACGGCCAGGGGCTCACAGCACTGCACCAGGGCCACAGTGAGAAAACACGCTCCTCAGTGTTTGTCTTGGGAAGCCTCACTGGCCGTCTCTCTAAGCCACGCAGGCCGTTGACTTTCGAAGCAACCTGAGAAAGGCGCGGTTTGCGCCTGAAACACCCAGAGCCCTTTTATAAGGTGTACGGGCGTCGGAGCCTAAAGCAAGTCAGCGGGGACGTCACGCCACTCGCCGCAGGCAGAACGGCTCTGCTACGAAGGTTCAACGGGGAAGGACAGGGTGCCGCTTCCGACCCTTTGACTGTGGCAGAAACGACACGTACTAGGCACACTGCAACTTTGATATTGGTGACCTAGTGAGAAAAGCACTATTTTCCCCCCTGGAGAGCAGAAGGCCTGTGGTGTCAAATTTCCCTGAGACAGTGCTGTTCTCTGTCTGCTCTTCACAGCTAGAGTGCCTTCACGGAGAGCAGAGTGTCCTTGGAGAAACAGAGAGTGTCCTGTGCATTCCAGGCGGCACCCCAGATCACCCACTGCAAAAGGGAAATCTACACCTCTCTCCACGGTTCAAAGGATCGATCGGATGGCCCATTCACACATCGAGGCGTTCAGCGGTTTTTCCACAGCCTTCTGGAGAAGTACTGCTGGATCTCTAGTATGCTTTTCCTATGGCACCCACGTCCTCACTGCGTCCCAGGGAACAACACTGTGTAGAGGAAAACACTTCCTGGCTGACTGAGCAGCACCATGCTACCTAAGGCCTCCGGATCACCACTCTCAAAGCAGAGTGAAAGGCAAACCTCTGCTTTTTCTCCACAGAGCTCGATGGCCAAAACATTCAACGGACTCTCTGAACACAGCACTAACTGCTCTTTTGTAGGTGACATGTCAGGGGATCTCAGGGCAGAGCGTGAGCTGCAAGGAAAACACACTTCCCTAAGTGTCCGTTCCGGGTGCACTTACTTGGCGGATCTCTCTCTATGCCACGCACAAACTAGAGAGGCCCTGCAGTTTTCCAAATGTAGATAGATTCGCCTGAACACTACTACGCTTCGAGAAGCTGCGAGGACACGTCGCAACCTCCCCAAAGCTTTACGTCCCATAGACCAGCCACAGGTTGCACATCACAACTTCCTCGGGTTCGAACTTCATCCGGGAAGGGGCCAGAGTGCCCCCTTCTGTCTGTTTTGGCTCGCTGGAAACTGATCGTACTCGGGCAGTTTGGAACGTTCAGTTTGGCCATGTATGTGCATGGCAGCACGTCCCAGCTGTAAGGAGGACCGCTGCAGCCTCCACGCCGCCTGAAATAGAGTGCTGCTGCCAGTCTCACGTCCTGGAATGTCCTACGTAGGAAAAGGGCGTTTCCCTGAGGGCAATACGGTGCTCCCAGTTCCCTGCAAGAGGCATGGGAAAGGCGCCAATGCCTAAAGGGAAAACGACACTGCCTGCCAGGCTCATAGTAAGGTCCATGTATTGCATTTGGAAGATTGGGCATACATCATTGGCCAGGAAAACCTAGTCCACGGAGTGCCTTCCCGTTAGTGAGCTTCTCGGAACTCTGGGAATACTGCGTCCTCCGCACCTCCCATGAAAGAACACTGAGACCTGAGGATCCCTTCCTGGGCGACTTCACAACCCTCAGGGATCTTGGGCCTCCGGGCATCTCTCCCTTAACGCCGAGTGAAAAGCAGCACACTGCTTTCTTCGTTGGAGAGCTAAGTGTCTGAGCTTTCTAAAGTCCACCCAAACACGGGTCCAGCAGGTCTTTTAAGTGTACGGCCAGGGGCTCACAGCACTGCACCAGGGCCACAGTGAGAAAACACGCTCCTCAGTGTTTGTCTTGGGAAGCCTCACTGGCCGTCTCTCTAAGCCACGCAGGCCGTTGACTTTCGAAGCAACCTGAGAAAGGCGCGGTTTGCGCCTGAAACACCCAGAGCCCTTTTATAAGGTGTACGGGCGTCGGAGCCTAAAGCAAGTCAGCGGGGACGTCACGCCACTCGCCGCAGGCAGAACGGCTCTGCTACGAAGGTTCAACGGGGAAGGACAGGGTGCCGCTTCCGACCCTTTGACTGTGGCAGAAACGACACGTACTAGGCACACTGCAACTTTGATATTGGTGACCTAGTGAGAAAAGCACTATTTTCCCCCCTGGAGAGCAGAAGGCCTGTGGTGTCAAATTTCCCTGAGACAGTGCTGTTCTCTGTCTGCTCTTCACAGCTAGAGTGCCTTCACGGAGAGCAGAGTGTCCTTGGAGAAACAGAGAGTGTCCTGTGCATTCCAGGCGGCACCCCAGATCACCCACTGCAAAAGGGAAATCTACACCTCTCTCCACGGTTCAAAGGATCGATCGGATGGCCCATTCACACATCGAGGCGTTCAGCGGTTTTTCCACAGCCTTCTGGAGAAGTACTGCTGGATCTCTAGTATGCTTTTCCTATGGCACCCACGTCCTCACTGCGTCCCAGGGAACAACACTGTGTAGAGGAAAACACTTCCTGGCTGACTGAGCAGCACCATGCTACCTCAGGCCTCCGGATCACCACTCTCAAAGCAGAGTGAAAGGCAAACCTCTGCTTTTTCTCCACAGAGCTCGATGGCCAAAACATTCAACGGACTCTCTGAACACAGCACTAACTGCTCTTTTGTAGGTGACATGTCAGGGGATCTCAGGGCAGAGCGTGAGCTGCAAGGAAAACACACTTCCCTAAGTGTCCGTTCCGGGTGCACTTACTTGGCGGATCTCTCTCTATGCCACGCACAAACTAGAGAGGCCCTGCAGTTTTCCAAATGTAGATAGATTCGCCTGAACACTACTACGCTTCGAGAAGCTGCGAGGACACGTCGCAACCTCCCCAAAGCTTTACGTCCCATAGACCAGCCACAGGTTGCACATCACAACTTCCTCGGGTTCGAACTTCATCCGGGAAGGGGCCAGAGTGCCCCCTTCTGTGTGTTTTGGCTCGCTGGAAACTGATCGTACTCGGGCAGTTTGGAACGTTCAGTTTGGCCATGTATGTGCATGGCAGCACGTCCCAGCTGTAAGGAGGACCGCTGCAGCCTCCACGCCGCCTGAAATAGAGTGCTGCTGCCAGTCTCACGTCCTGGAATGTCCTACGTAGGAAAAGGGCGTTTCCCTGAGGGCAATACGGTGCTCCCAGTTCCCTGCAAGAGGCATGGGAAAGGCGCCAATGCCTAAAGGGAAAACGACACTGCCTGCCAGGCTCATAGTAAGGTCCATGTATTGCATTTGGAAGATTGGGCATACATCATTGGCCAGGAAAACCTAGTCCACGGAGTGCCTTCCCGTTAGTGAGCTTCTCGGAACTCTGGGAATACTGCGTCCTCCGCACCTCCCATGAAAGAACACTGAGACCTGAGGATCCCTTCCTGGGCGACTTCACAACCCTCAGGGATCTTGGGCCTCCGGGCATCTCTCCCTTAACGCCGAGTGAAAAGCAGCACACTGCTTTCTTCGTTGGAGAGCTAAGTGTCTGAGCTTTCTAAAGTCCACCCAAACACGGGTCCAGCAGGTCTTTTAAGTGTACGGCCAGGGGCTCACAGCACTGCACCAGGGCCACAGTGAGAAAACACGCTCCTCAGTGTTTGTCTTGGGAAGCCTCACTGGCCGTCTCTCTAAGCCACGCAGGCCGTTGACTTTCGAAGCAACCTGAGAAAGGCGCGGTTTGCGCCTGAAACACCCAGAGCCCTTTTATAAGGTGTACGGGCGTCGGAGCCTAAAGCAAGTCAGCGGGGACGTCACGCCACTCGCCGCAGGCAGAACGGCTCTGCTACGAAGGTTCAACGGGGAAGGACAGGGTGCCGCTTCCGACCCTTTGACTGTGGCAGAAACGACACGTACTAGGCACACTGCAACTTTGATATTGGTGACCTAGTGAGAAAAGCACTATTTTCCCCCCTGGAGAGCAGAAGGCCTGTGGTGTCAAATTTCCCTGAGACAGTGCTGTTCTCTGTCTGCTCTTCACAGCTAGAGTGCCTTCACGGAGAGCAGAGTGTCCTTGGAGAAACAGAGAGTGTCCTGTGCATTCCAGGCGGCACCCCAGATCACCCACTGCAAAAGGGAAATCTACACCTCTCTCCACGGTTCAAAGGATCGATCGGATGGCCCATTCACACATCGAGGCGTTCAGCGGTTTTTCCACAGCCTTCTGGAGAAGTACTGCTGGATCTCTAGTATGCTTTTCCTATGGCACCCACGTCCTCACTGCGTCCCAGGGAACAACACTGTGTAGAGGAAAACACTTCCTGGCTGACTGAGCAGCACCATGCTACCTCAGGCCTCCGGATCACCACTCTCAAAGCAGAGTGAAAGGCAAACCTCTGCTTTTTCTCCACAGAGCTCGATGGCCAAAACATTCAACGGACTCTCTGAACACAGCACTAACTGCTCTTTTGTAGGTGACATGTCAGGGGATCTCAGGGCAGAGCGTGAGCTGCAAGGAAAACACACTTCCCTAAGTGTCCGTTCCGGGTGCACTTACTTGGCGGATCTCTCTCTATGCCACGCACAAACTAGAGAGGCCCTGCAGTTTTCCAAATGTAGATAGATTCGCCTGAACACTACTACGCTTCGAGAAGCTGCGAGGACACGTCGCAACCTCCCCAAAGCTTTACGTCCCATAGACCAGCCACACGTTGCACATCACAACTTCCTCGGGTTCGAACTTCATCCGGGAAGGGGCCAGAGTGCCCCCTTCTGTCTGTTTTGGCTCGCTGGAAACTGATCGTACTCGGGCAGTTTGGAACGTTCAGTTTGGCCATGTATGTGCATGGCAGCACGTCCCAGCTGTAAGGAGGACCGCTGCAGCCTCCACGCCGCCTGAAATAGAGTGCTGCTGCCAGTCTCACGTCCTGGAATGTCCTACGTAGGAAAAGGGCGTTTCCCTGAGGGCAATACGGTGCTCCCAGTTCCCTGCAAGAGGCATGGGAAAGGCGCCAATGCCTAAAGGGAAAACGACACTGCCTGCCAGGCTCATAGTAAGGTCCATGTATTGCATTTGGAAGATTGGGCATACATCATTGGCCAGGAAAACCTAGTCCACGGAGTGCCTTCCCGTTAGTGAGCTTCTCGGAACTCTGGGAATACTGCGTCCTCCGCACCTCCCATGAAAGAACACTGAGACCTGAGGATCCCTTCCTGGGCGACTTCACAACCCTCAGGGATCTTGGGCCTCCGGGCATCTCTCCCTTAACGCCGAGTGAAAAGCAGCACACTGCTTTCTTCGTTGGAGAGCTAAGTGTCTGAGCTTTCTAAAGTCCACCCAAACACGGGTCCAGCAGGTCTTTTAAGTGTACGGCCAGGGGCTCACAGCACTGCACCAGGGCCACAGTGAGAAAACACGCTCCTCAGTGTTTGTCTTGGGAAGCCTCACTGGCCGTCTCTCTAAGCCACGCAGGCCGTTGACTTTCGAAGCAACCTGAGAAAGGCGCGGTTTGCGCCTGAAACACCCAGAGCCCTTTTATAAGGTGTACGGGCTTCGGAGCCTAAAGCAAGTCAGCGGGGACGTCACGCCACTCGCCGCAGGCAGAACGGCTCTGCTACGAAGGTTCAACGGGGAAGGACAGGGTGCCGCTTCCGACCCTTTGACTGTGGCAGAAACGACACGTACTAGGCACACTGCAACTTTGATATTGGTGACCTAGTGAGAAAAGCACTATTTTCCCCCCTGGAGAGCAGAAGGCCTGTGGTGTCAAATTTCCCTGAGACAGTGCTGTTCTCTGTCTGCTCTTCACAGCTAGAGTGCCTTCACGGAGAGCAGAGTGTCCTTGGAGAAACAGAGAGTGTCCTGTGCATTCCAGGCGGCACCCCAGATCACCCACTGCAAAAGGGAAATCTACACCTCTCTCCACGGTTCAAAGGATCGATCGGATGGCCCATTCACACATCGAGGCGTTCAGCGGTTTTTCCACAGCCTTCTGGAGAAGTACTGCTGGATCTCTAGTATGCTTTTCCTATGGCACCCACGTCCTCACTGCGTCCCAGGGAACAACACTGTGTAGAGGAAAACACTTCCTGGCTGACTGAGCAGCACCATGCTACCTCAGGCCTCCGGATCACCACTCTCAAAGCAGAGTGAAAGGCAAACCTCTGCTTTTTCTCCACAGAGCTCGATGGCCAAAACATTCAACGGACTCTCTGAACACAGCACTAACTGCTCTTTTGTAGGTGACATGTCAGGGGATCTCAGGGCAGAGCGTGAGCTGCAAGGAAAACACACTTCCCTAAGTGTCCGTTCCGGGTGCACTTACTTGGCGGATCTCTCTCTATGCCACGCACAAACTAGAGAGGCCCTGCAGTTTTCCAAATGTAGATAGATTCGCCTGAACACTACTACGCTTCGAGAAGCTGCGAGGACACGTCGCAACCTCCCCAAAGCTTTACGTCCCATAGACCAGCCACAGGTTGCACATCACAACTTCCTCGGGTTCGAACTTCATCCGGGAAGGGGCCAGAGTGCCCCCTTCTGTGTGTTTTGGCTCGCTGGAAACTGATCGTACTCGGGCAGTTTGGAACGTTCAGTTTGGCCATGTATGTGCATGGCAGCACGTCCCAGCTGTAAGGAGGACCGCTGCAGCCTCCACGCCGCCTGAAATAGAGTGCTGCTGCCAGTCTCACGTCCTGGAATGTCCTACGTAGGAAAAGGGCGTTTCCCTGAGGGCAATACGGTGCTCCCAGTTCCCTGCAAGAGGCATGGGAAAGGCGCCAATGCCTAAAGGGAAAACGACACTGCCTGCCAGGCTCATAGTAAGGTCCATGTATTGCATTTGGAAGATTGGGCATACATCATTGGCCAGGAAAACCTAGTCCACGGAGTGCCTTCCCGTTAGTGAGCTTCTCGGAACTCTGGGAATACTGCGTCCTCCGCACCTCCCATGAAAGAACACTGAGACCTGAGGATCCCTTCCTGGGCGACTTCACAACCCTCAGGGATCTTGGGCCTCCGGGCATCTCTCCCTTAACGCCGAGTGAAAAGCAGCACACTGCTTTCTTCGTTGGAGAGCTAAGTGTCTGAGCTTTCTAAAGTCCACCCAAACACGGGTCCAGCAGGTCTTTTAAGTGTACGGCCAGGGGCTCACAGCACTGCACCAGGGCCACAGTGAGAAAACACGCTCCTCAGTGTTTGTCTTGGGAAGCCTCACTGGCCGTCTCTCTAAGCCACGCAGGCCGTTGACTTTCGAAGCAACCTGAGAAAGGCGCGGTTTGCGCCTGAAACACCCAGAGCCCTTTTATAAGGTGTACGGGCGTCGGAGCCTAAAGCAAGTCAGCGGGGACGTCACGCCACTCGCCGCAGGCAGAACGGCTCTGCTACGAAGGTTCAACGGGGAAGGACAGGGTGCCGCTTCCGACCCTTTGACTGTGGCAGAAACGACACGTACTAGGCACACTGCAACTTTGATATTGGTGACCTAGTGAGAAAAGCACTATTTTCCCCCCTGGAGAGCAGAAGGCCTGTGGTGTCAAATTTCCCTGAGACAGTGCTGTTCTCTGTCTGCTCTTCACAGCTAGAGTGCCTTCACGGAGAGCAGAGTGTCCTTGGAGAAACAGAGAGTGTCCTGTGCATTCCAGGCGGCACCCCAGATCACCCACTGCAAAAGGGAAATCTACACCTCTCTCCACGGTTCAAAGGATCGATCGGATGGCCCATTCACACATCGAGGCGTTCAGCGGTTTTTCCACAGCCTTCTGGAGAAGTACTGCTGGATCTCTAGTATGCTTTTCCTATGGCACCCACGTCCTCACTGCGTCCCAGGGAACAACACTGTGTAGAGGAAAACACTTCCTGGCTGACTGAGCAGCACCATGCTACCTCAGGCCTCCGGATCACCACTCTCAAAGCAGAGTGAAAGGCAAACCTCTGCTTTTTCTCCACAGAGCTCGATGGCCAAAACATTCAACGGACTCTCTGAACACAGCACTAACTGCTCTTTTGTAGGTGACATGTCAGGGGATCTCAGGGCAGAGCGTGAGCTGCAAGGAAAACACACTTCCCTAAGTGTCCGTTCCGGGTGCACTTACTTGGCGGATCTCTCTCTATGCCACGCACAAACTAGAGAGGCCCTGCAGTTTTCCAAATGTAGATAGATTCGCCTGAACACTACTACGCTTCGAGAAGCTGCGAGGACACGTCGCAACCTCCCCAAAGCTTTACGTCCCATAGACCAGCCACACGTTGCACATCACAACTTCCTCGGGTTCGAACTTCATCCGGGAAGGGGCCAGAGTGCCCCCTTCTGTCTGTTTTGGCTCGCTGGAAACTGATCGTACTCGGGCAGTTTGGAACGTTCAGTTTGGCCATGTATGTGCATGGCAGCACGTCCCAGCTGTAAGGAGGACCGCTGCAGCCTCCACGCCGCCTGAAATAGAGTGCTGCTGCCAGTCTCACGTCCTGGAATGTCCTACGTAGGAAAAGGGCGTTTCCCTGAGGGCAATACGGTGCTCCCAGTTCCCTGCAAGAGGCATGGGAAAGGCGCCAATGCCTAAAGGGAAAACGACACTGCCTGCCAGGCTCATAGTAAGGTCCATGTATTGCATTTGGAAGATTGGGCATACATCATTGGCCAGGAAAACCTAGTCCACGGAGTGCCTTCCCGTTAGTGAGCTTCTCGGAACTCTGGGAATACTGCGTCCTCCGCACCTCCCATGAAAGAACACTGAGACCTGAGGATCCCTTCCTGGGCGACTTCACAACCCTCAGGGATCTTGGGCCTCCGGGCATCTCTCCCTTAACGCCGAGTGAAAAGCAGCACACTGCTTTCTTCGTTGGAGAGCTAAGTGTCTGAGCTTTCTAAAGTCCACCCAAACACGGGTCCAGCAGGTCTTTTAAGTGTACGGCCAGGGGCTCACAGCACTGCACCAGGGCCACAGTGAGAAAACACGCTCCTCAGTGTTTGTCTTGGGAAGCCTCACTGGCCGTCTCTCTAAGCCACGCAGGCCGTTGACTTTCGAAGCAACCTGAGAAAGGCGCGGTTTGCGCCTGAAACACCCAGAGCCCTTTTATAAGGTGTACGGGCTTCGGAGCCTAAAGCAAGTCAGCGGGGACGTCACGCCACTCGCCGCAGGCAGAACGGCTCTGCTACGAAGGTTCAACGGGGAAGGACAGGGTGCCGCTTCCGACCCTTTGACTGTGGCAGAAACGACACGTACTAGGCACACTGCAACTTTGATATTGGTGACCTAGTGAGAAAAGCACTATTTTCCCCCCTGGAGAGCAGAAGGCCTGTGGTGTCAAATTTCCCTGAGACAGTGCTGTTCTCTGTCTGCTCTTCACAGCTAGAGTGCCTTCACGGAGAGCAGAGTGTCCTTGGAGAAACAGAGAGTGTCCTGTGCATTCCAGGCGGCACCCCAGATCACCCACTGCAAAAGGGAAATCTACACCTCTCTCCACGGTTCAAAGGATCGATCGGATGGCCCATTCACACATCGAGGCGTTCAGCGGTTTTTCCACAGCCTTCTGGAGAAGTACTGCTGGATCTCTAGTATGCTTTTCCTATGGCACCCACGTCCTCACTGCGTCCCAGGGAACAACACTGTGTAGAGGAAAACACTTCCTGGCTGACTGAGCAGCACCATGCTACCTCAGGCCTCCGGATCACCACTCTCAAAGCAGAGTGAAAGGCAAACCTCTGCTTTTTCTCCACAGAGCTCGATGGCCAAAACATTCAACGGACTCTCTGAACACAGCACTAACTGCTCTTTTGTAGGTGACATGTCAGGGGATCTCAGGGCAGAGCGTGAGCTGCAAGGAAAACACACTTCCCTAAGTGTCCGTTCCGGGTGCACTTACTTGGCGGATCTCTCTCTATGCCACGCACAAACTAGAGAGGCCCTGCAGTTTTCCAAATGTAGATAGATTCGCCTGAACACTACTACGCTTCGAGAAGCTGCGAGGACACGTCGCAACCTCCCCAAAGCTTTACGTCCCATAGACCAGCCACAGGTTGCACATCACAACTTCCTCGGGTTCGAACTTCATCCGGGAAGGGGCCAGAGTGCCCCCTTCTGTGTGTTTTGGCTCGCTGGAAACTGATCGTACTCGGGCAGTTTGGAACGTTCAGTTTGGCCATGTATGTGCATGGCAGCACGTCCCAGCTGTAAGGAGGACCGCTGCAGCCTCCACGCCGCCTGAAATAGAGTGCTGCTGCCAGTCTCACGTCCTGGAATGTCCTACGTAGGAAAAGGGCGTTTCCCTGAGGGCAATACGGTGCTCCCAGTTCCCTGCAAGAGGCATGGGAAAGGCGCCAATGCCTAAAGGGAAAACGACACTGCCTGCCAGGCTCATAGTAAGGTCCATGTATTGCATTTGGAAGATTGGGCATACATCATTGGCCAGGAAAACCTAGTCCACGGAGTGCCTTCCCGTTAGTGAGCTTCTCGGAACTCTGGGAATACTGCGTCCTCCGCACCTCCCATGAAAGAACACTGAGACCTGAGGATCCCTTCCTGGGCGACTTCACAACCCTCAGGGATCTTGGGCCTCCGGGCATCTCTCCCTTAACGCCGAGTGAAAAGCAGCACACTGCTTTCTTCGTTGGAGAGCTAAGTGTCTGAGCTTTCTAAAGTCCACCCAAACACGGGTCCAGCAGGTCTTTTAAGTGTACGGCCAGGGGCTCACAGCACTGCACCAGGGCCACAGTGAGAAAACACGCTCCTCAGTGTTTGTCTTGGGAAGCCTCACTGGCCGTCTCTCTAAGCCACGCAGGCCGTTGACTTTCGAAGCAACCTGAGAAAGGCGCGGTTTGCGCCTGAAACACCCAGAGCCCTTTTATAAGGTGTACGGGCGTCGGAGCCTAAAGCAAGTCAGCGGGGACGTCACGCCACTCGCCGCAGGCAGAACGGCTCTGCTACGAAGGTTCAACGGGGAAGGACAGGGTGCCGCTTCCGACCCTTTGACTGTGGCAGAAACGACACGTACTAGGCACACTGCAACTTTGATATTGGTGACCTAGTGAGAAAAGCACTATTTTCCCCCCTGGAGAGCAGAAGGCCTGTGGTGTCAAATTTCCCTGAGACAGTGCTGTTCTCTGTCTGCTCTTCACAGCTAGAGTGCCTTCACGGAGAGCAGAGTGTCCTTGGAGAAACAGAGAGTGTCCTGTGCATTCCAGGCGGCACCCCAGATCACCCACTGCAAAAGGGAAATCTACACCTCTCTCCACGGTTCAAAGGATCGATCGGATGGCCCATTCACACATCGAGGCGTTCAGCGGTTTTTCCACAGCCTTCTGGAGAAGTACTGCTGGATCTCTAGTATGCTTTTCCTATGGCACCCACGTCCTCACTGCGTCCCAGGGAACAACACTGTGTAGAGGAAAACACTTCCTGGCTGACTGAGCAGCACCATGCTACCTCAGGCCTCCGGATCACCACTCTCAAAGCAGAGTGAAAGGCAAACCTCTGCTTTTTCTCCACAGAGCTCGATGGCCAAAACATTCAACGGACTCTCTGAACACAGCACTAACTGCTCTTTTGTAGGTGACATGTCAGGGGATCTCAGGGCAGAGCGTGAGCTGCAAGGAAAACACACTTCCCTAAGTGTCCGTTCCGGGTGCACTTACTTGGCGGATCTCTCTCTATGCCACGCACAAACTAGAGAGGCCCTGCAGTTTTCCAAATGTAGATAGATTCGCCTGAACACTACTACGCTTCGAGAAGCTGCGAGGACACGTCGCAACCTCCCCAAAGCTTTACGTCCCATAGACCAGCCACAGGTTGCACATCACAACTTCCTCGGGTTCGAACTTCATCCGGGAAGGGGCCAGAGTGCCCCCTTCTGTGTGTTTTGGCTCGCTGGAAACTAATCGTACTCGGGCAGTTTGGAACGTTCAGTTTGGCCATGTATGTGCATGGCAGCACGTCCCAGCTGTAAGGAGGACCGCTGCAGCCTCCACGCCGCCTGAAATAGAGTGCTGCTGCCAGTCTCACGTCCTGGAATGTCCTACGTAGGAAAAGGGCGTTTCCCTGAGGGCAATACGGTGCTCCCAGTTCCCTGCAAGAGGCATGGGAAAGGCGCCAATGCCTAAAGGGAAAACGACACTGCCTGCCAGGCTCATAGTAAGGTCCATGTATTGCATTTGGAAGATTGGGCATACATCATTGGCCAGGAAAACCTAGTCCACGGAGTGCCTTCCCGTTAGTGAGCTTCTCGGAACTCTGGGAATACTGCGTCCTCCGCACCTCCCATGAAAGAACACTGAGACCTGAGGATCCCTTCCTGGGCGACTTCACAACCCTCAGGGATCTTGGGCCTCCGGGCATCTCTCCCTTAACGCCGAGTAAAAGCAGCACACTGCTTTCTTCGTTGGAGAGCTAAGTGTCTGAGCTTTCTAAAGTCCACCCAAACACGGGTCCAGCAGGTCTTTTAAGTGTACGGCCAGGGGCTCACAGCACTGCACCAGGGCCACAGTGAGAAAACACGCTCCTCAGTGTTTGTCTTGGGAAGCCTCACTGGCCGTCTCTCTAAGCCACGCAGGCCGTTGACTTTCGAAGCAACCTGAGAAAGGCGCGGTTTGCGCCTGAAACACCCAGAGCCCTTTTATAAGGTGTACGGGCTTCGGAGCCTAAAGCAAGTCAGCGGGGACGTCACGCCACTCGCCGCAGGCAGAACGGCTCTGCTACGAAGGTTCAACGGGGAAGGACAGGGTGCCGCTTCCGACCCTTTGACTGTGGCAGAAACGACACGTACTAGGCACACTGCAACTTTGATATTGGTGACCTAGTGAGAAAAGCACTATTTTCCCCCCTGGAGAGCAGAAGGCCTGTGGTGTCAAATTTCCCTGAGACAGTGCTGTTCTCTGTCTGCTCTTCACAGCTAGAGTGCCTTCACGGAGAGCAGAGTGTCCTTGGAGAAACAGAGAGTGTCCTGTGCATTCCAGGCGGCACCCCAGATCACCCACTGCAAAAGGGAAATCTACACCTCTCTCCACGGTTCAAAGGATCGATCGGATGGCCCATTCACACATCGAGGCGTTCAGCGGTTTTTCCACAGCCTTCTGGAGAAGTACTGCTGGATCTCTAGTATGCTTTTCCTATGGCACCCACGTCCTCACTGCGTCCCAGGGAACAACACTGTGTAGAGGAAAACACTTCCTGGCTGACTGAGCAGCACCATGCTACCTCAGGCCTCCGGATCACCACTCTCAAAGCAGAGTGAAAGGCAAACCTCTGCTTTTTCTCCACAGAGCTCGATGGCCAAAACATTCAACGGACTCTCTGAACACAGCACTAACTGCTCTTTTGTAGGTGACATGTCAGGGGATCTCAGGGCAGAGCGTGAGCTGCAAGGAAAACACACTTCCCTAAGTGTCCGTTCCGGGTGCACTTACTTGGCGGATCTCTCTCTATGCCACGCACAAACTAGAGAGGCCCTGCAGTTTTCCAAATGTAGATAGATTCGCCTGAACACTACTACGCTTCGAGAAGCTGCGAGGACACGTCGCAACCTCCCCAAAGCTTTACGTCCCATAGACCAGCCACACGTTGCACATCACAACTTCCTCGGGTTCGAACTTCATCCGGGAAGGGGCCAGAGTGCCCCCTTCTGTCTGTTTTGGCTCGCTAGAAACTGATCGTACTCGGGCAGTTTGGAACGTTCAGTTTGGCCATGTATGTGCATGGCAGCACGTCCCAGCTGTAAGGAGGACCGCTGCAGCCTCCACGCCGCCTGAAATAGAGTGCTGCTGCCAGTCTCACGTCCTGGAATGTCCTATGTAGGAAAAGGGCGTTTCCCTGAGGGCAATACGGTGCTCCCAGTTCCCTGCAAGAGGCATGGGAAAGGCGCCAATGCCTAAAGGGAAAACGACACTGCCTGCCAGGCTCATAGTAAGGTCCATGTATTGCATTTGGAAGATTGGGCATACATCATTGGCCAGGAAAACCTAGTCCACGGAGTGCCTTCCCGTTAGTGAGCTTCTCGGAACTCTGGGAATACTGCGTCCTCCGCACCTCCCATGAAAGAACACTGAGACCTGAGGATCCCTTCCTGGGCGACTTCACAACCCTCAGGGATCTTGGGCCTCCGGGCATCTCTCCCTTAACGCCGAGTGAAAAGCAGCACACTGCTTTCTTCGTTGGAGAGCTAAGTGTCTGAGCTTTCTAAAGTCCACCCAAACACGGGTCCAGCAGGTCTTTTAAGTGTACGGCCAGGGGCTCACAGCACTGCACCAGGGCCACAGTGAGAAAACACGCTCCTCAGTGTTTGTCTTGGGAAGCCTCACTGGCCGTCTCTCTAAGCCACGCAGGCCGTTGACTTTCGAAGCAACCTGAGAAAGGCGCGGTTTGCGCCTGAAACACCCAGAGCCCTTTTATAAGGTGTACGGGCGTCGGAGCCTAAAGCAAGTCAGCGGGGACGTCACGCCACTCGCCGCAGGCAGAACGGCTCTGCTACGAAGGTTCAACGGGGAAGGACAGGGTGCCGCTTCCGACCCTTTGACTGTGGCAGAAACGACACGTACTAGGCACACTGCAACTTTGATATTGGTGACCTAGTGAGAAAAGCACTATTTTCCCCCCTGGAGAGCAGAAGGCCTGTGGTGTCAAATTTCCCTGAGACAGTGCTGTTCTCTGTCTGCTCTTCACAGCTAGAGTGCCTTCACGGAGAGCAGAGTGTCCTTGGAGAAACAGAGAGTGTCCTGTGCATTCCAGGCGGCACCCCAGATCACCCACTGCAAAAGGGAAATCTACACCTCTCTCCACGGTTCAAAGGATCGATCGGATGGCCCATTCACACATCGAGGCGTTCAGCGGTTTTTCCACAGCCTTCTGGAGAAGTACTGCTGGATCTCTAGTATGCTTTTCCTATGGCACCCACGTCCTCACTGCGTCCCAGGGAACAACACTGTGTAGAGGAAAACACTTCCTGGCTGACTGAGCAGCACCATGCTACCTCAGGCCTCCGGATCACCACTCTCAAAGCAGAGTGAAAGGCAAACCTCTGCTTTTTCTCCACAGAGCTCGATGGCCAAAACATTCAACGGACTCTCTGAACACAGCACTAACTGCTCTTTTGTAGGTGACATGTCAGGGGATCTCAGGGCAGAGCGTGAGCTGCAAGGAAAACACACTTCCCTAAGTGTCCGTTCCGGGTGCACTTACTTGGCGGATCTCTCTCTATGCCACGCACAAACTAGAGAGGCCCTGCAGTTTTCCAAATGTAGATAGATTCGCCTGAACACTACTACGCTTCGAGAAGCTGCGAGGACACGTCGCAACCTCCCCAAAGCTTTACGTCCCATAGACCAGCCACACGTTGCACATCACAACTTCCTCGGGTTCGAACTTCATCCGGGAAGGGGCCAGAGTGCCCCCTTCTGTCTGTTTTGGCTCGCTAGAAACTGATCGTACTCGGGCAGTTTGGAACGTTCAGTTTGGCCATGTATGTGCATGGCAGCACGTCCCAGCTGTAAGGAGGACCGCTGCAGCCTCCACGCCGCCTGAAATAGAGTGCTGCTGCCAGTCTCACGTCCTGGAATGTCCTATGTAGGAAAAGGGCGTTTCCCTGAGGGCAATACGGTGCTCCCAGTTCCCTGCAAGAGGCATGGGAAAGGCGCCAATGCCTAAAGGGAAAACGACACTGCCTGCCAGGCTCATAGTAAGGTCCATGTATTGCATTTGGAAGATTGGGCATACATCATTGGCCAGGAAAACCTAGTCCACGGAGTGCCTTCCCGTTAGTGAGCTTCTCGGAACTCTGGGAATACTGCGTCCTCCGCACCTCCCATGAAAGAACACTGAGACCTGAGGATCCCTTCCTGGGCGACTTCACAACCCTCAGGGATCTTGGGCCTCCGGGCATCTCTCCCTTAACGCCGAGTGAAAAGCAGCACACTGCTTTCTTCGTTGGAGAGCTAAGTGTCTGAGCTTTCTAAAGTCCACCCAAACACGGGTCCAGCAGGTCTTTTAAGTGTACGGCCAGGGGCTCACAGCACTGCACCAGGGCCACAGTGAGAAAACACGCTCCTCAGTGTTTGTCTTGGGAAGCCTCACTGGCCGTCTCTCTAAGCCACGCAGGCCGTTGACTTTCGAAGCAACCTGAGAAAGGCGCGGTTTGCGCCTGAAACACCCAGAGCCCTTTTATAAGGTGTACGGGCGTCGGAGCCTAAAGCAAGTCAGCGGGGACGTCACGCCACTCGCCGCAGGCAGAACGGCTCTGCTACGAAGGTTCAACGGGGAAGGACAGGGTGCCGCTTCCGACCCTTTGACTGTGGCAGAAACGACACGTACTAGGCACACTGCAACTTTGATATTGGTGACCTAGTGAGAAAAGCACTATTTTCCCCCCTGGAGAGCAGAAGGCCTGTGGTGTCAAATTTCCCTGAGACAGTGCTGTTCTCTGTCTGCTCTTCACAGCTAGAGTGCCTTCACGGAGAGCAGAGTGTCCTTGGAGAAACAGAGAGTGTCCTGTGCATTCCAGGCGGCACCCCAGATCACCCACTGCAAAAGGGAAATCTACACCTCTCTCCACGGTTCAAAGGATCGATCGGATGGCCCATTCACACATCGAGGCGTTCAGCGGTTTTTCCACAGCCTTCTGGAGAAGTACTGCTGGATCTCTAGTATGCTTTTCCTATGGCACCCACGTCCTCACTGCGTCCCAGGGAACAACACTGTGTAGAGGAAAACACTTCCTGGCTGACTGAGCAGCACCATGCTACCTCAGGCCTCCGGATCACCACTCTCAAAGCAGAGTGAAAGGCAAACCTCTGCTTTTTCTCCACAGAGCTCGATGGCCAAAACATTCAACGGACTCTCTGAACACAGCACTAACTGCTCTTTTGTAGGTGACATGTCAGGGGATCTCAGGGCAGAGCGTGAGCTGCAAGGAAAACACACTTCCCTAAGTGTCCGTTCCGGGTGCACTTACTTGGCGGATCTCTCTCTATGCCACGCACAAACTAGAGAGGCCCTGCAGTTTTCCAAATGTAGATAGATTCGCCTGAACACTACTACGCTTCGAGAAGCTGCGAGGACACGTCGCAACCTCCCCAAAGCTTTACGTCCCATAGACCAGCCACAGGTTGCACATCACAACTTCCTCGGGTTCGAACTTCATCCGGGAAGGGGCCAGAGTGCCCCCTTCTGTGTGTTTTGGCTCGCTGGAAACTGATCGTACTCGGGCAGTTTGGAACGTTCAGTTTGGCCATGTATGTGCATGGCAGCACGTCCCAGCTGTAAGGAGGACCGCTGCAGCCTCCACGCCGCCTGAAATAGAGTGCTGCTGCCAGTCTCACGTCCTGGAATGTCCTACGTAGGAAAAGGGCGTTTCCCTGAGGGCAATACGGTGCTCCCAGTTCCCTGCAAGAGGCATGGGAAAGGCGCCAATGCCTAAAGGGAAAACGACACTGCCTGCCAGGCTCATAGTAAGGTCCATGTATTGCATTTGGAAGATTGGGCATACATCATTGGCCAGGAAAACCTAGTCCACGGAGTGCCTTCCCGTTAGTGAGCTTCTCGGAACTCTGGGAATACTGCGTCCTCCGCACCTCCCATGAAAGAACACTGAGACCTGAGGATCCCTTCCTGGGCGACTTCACAACCCTCAGGGATCTTGGGCCTCCGGGCATCTCTCCCTTAACGCCGAGTGAAAAGCAGCACACTGCTTTCTTCGTTGGAGAGCTAAGTGTCTGAGCTTTCTAAAGTCCACCCAAACACGGGTCCAGCAGGTCTTTTAAGTGTACGGCCAGGGGTTCACAGCACTGCACCAGGGCCACAGTGAGAAAACACGCTCCTCAGTGTTTGTCTTGGGAAGCCTCACTGGCCGTCTCTCTAAGCCAAGCAGGCCGTTGACTTTCGAAGCAACCTGAGAAAGGCGCGGTTTGCGCCTGAAACACCCAGAGCCCTTTTATAAGGTGTACGGGCGTCGGAGCCTAAAGCAAGTCAGCGGGGACGTCACGCCACTCGCCGCAGGCAGAACGGCTCTGCTACGAAGGTTCAACGGGGAAGGACAGGGTGCCGCTTCCGACCCTTTGACTGTGGCAGAAACGACACGTACTAGGCACACTGCAACTTTGATATTGGTGACCTAGTGAGAAAAGCACTATTTTCCCCCCTGGAGAGCAGAAGGCCTGTGGTGTCAAATTTCCCTGAGACAGTGCTGTTCTCTGTCTGCTCTTCACAGCTAGAGTGCCTTCACGGAGAGCAGAGTGTCCTTGGAGAAACAGAGAGTGTCCTGTGCATTCCAGGCGGCACCCCAGATCACCCACTGCAAAAGGGAAATCTACACCTCTCTCCACGGTTCAAAGGATCGAACGGATGGCCCATTCACACATCGAGGCGTTCAGCGGTTTTTCCACAGCCTTCTGGAGAAGTACTGCTGGATCTCTAGTATGCTTTTCCTATGGCACCCACGTCCTCACTGCGTCCCAGGGAACAACACTGTGTAGAGGAAAACACTTCCTGGCTGACTGAGCAGCACCATGCTACCTCAGGCCTCCGGATCACCACTCTCAAAGCAGAGTGAAAGGCAAACCTCTGCTTTTTCTCCACAGAGCTCGATGGCCAAAACATTCAACGGACTCTCTGAACACAGCACTAACTGCTCTTTTGTAGGTGACATGTCAGGGGATCTCAGGGCAGAGCGTGAGCTGCAAGGAAAACACACTTCCCTAAGTGTCCGTTCCGGGTGCACTTACTTGGCGGATCTCTCTCTATGCCACGCACAAACTAGAGAGGCCCTGCAGTTTTCCAAATGTAGATAGATTCGCCTGAACACTACTACGCTTCGAGAAGCTGCGAGGACACGTCGCAACCTCCCCAAAGCTTTACGTCCCATAGACCAGCCACACGTTGCACATCACAACTTCCTCGGGTTCGAACTTCATCCGGGAAGGGGCCAGAGTGCCCCCTTCTGTCTGTTTTGGCTCGCTAGAAACTGATCGTACTCGGGCAGTTTGGAACGTTCAGTTTGGCCATGTATGTGCATGGCAGCACGTCCCAGCTGTAAGGAGGACCGCTGCAGCCTCCACGCCGCCTGAAATAGAGTGCTGCTGCCAGTCTCACGTCCTGGAATGTCCTATGTAGGAAAAGGGCGTTTCCCTGAGGGCAATACGGTGCTTCCAGTTCCCTGCAAGAGGCATGGGAAAGGCGCCAATGCCTAAAGGGAAAACGACACTGCCTGCCAGGCTCATAGTAAGGTCCATGTATTGCATTTGGAAGATTGGGCATACATCATTGGCCAGGAAAACCTAGTCCACGGAGTGCCTTCCCGTTAGTGAGCTTCTCGGAACTCTGGGAATACTGCGTCCTCCGCACCTCCCATGAAAGAACACTGAGACCTGAGGATCCCTTCCTGGGCGACTTCACAACCCTCAGGGATCTTGGGCCTCCGGGCATCTCTCCCTTAACGCCGAGTGAAAAGCAGCACACTGCTTTCTTCGTTGGAGAGCTAAGTGTCTGAGCTTTCTAAAGTCCACCCAAACACGGGTCCAGCAGGTCTTTTAAGTGTACGGCCAGGGGCTCACAGCACTGCACCAGGGCCACAGTGAGAAAACACGCTCCTCAGTGTTTGTCTTGGGAAGCCTCACTGGCCGTCTCTCTAAGCCACGCAGGCCGTTGACTTTCGAAGCAACCTGAGAAAGGCGCGGTTTGCGCCTGAAACACCCAGAGCCCTTTTATAAGGTGTACGGGCGTCGGAGCCTAAAGCAAGTCAGCGGGGACGTCACGCCACTCGCCGCAGGCAGAACGGCTCTGCTACGAAGGTTCAACGGGGAAGGACAGGGTGCCGCTTCCGACCCTTTGACTGTGGCAGAAACGACACGTACTAGGCACACTGCAACTTTGATATTGGTGACCTAGTGAGAAAAGCACTATTTTCCCCCCTGGAGAGCAGAAGGCCTGTGGTGTCAAATTTCCCTGAGACAGTGCTGTTCTCTGTCTGCTCTTCACAGCTAGAGTGCCTTCACGGAGAGCAGAGTGTCCTTGGAGAAACAGAGAGTGTCCTGTGCATTCCAGGCGGCACCCCAGATCACCCACTGCAAAAGGGAAATCTACACCTCTCTCCACGGTTCAAAGGATCGAACGGATGGCCCATTCACACATCGAAGCGTTCAGCGGTTTTTCCACAGCCTTCTGGAGAAGTACTGCTGGATCTCTAGTATGCTTTTCCTATGGCACCCACGTCCTCACTGCGTCCCAGGGAACAACACTGTGTAGAGGAAAACACTTCCTGGCTGACTGAGCAGCACCATGCTACCTCAGGCCTCCGGATCACCACTCTCAAAGCAGAGTGAAAGGCAAACCTCTGCTTTTTCTCCACAGAGCTCGATGGCCAAAACATTCAACGGACTCTCTGAACACAGCACTAACTGCTCTTTTGTAGGTGACATGTCAGGGGATCTCAGGGCAGAGCGTGAGCTGCAAGGAAAACACACTTCCCTAAGTGTCCGTTCCGGGTGCACTTACTTGGCGGATCTCTCTCTATGCCACGCACAAACTAGAGAGGCCCTGCAGTTTTCCAAATGTAGATAGATTCGCCTGAACACTACTACGCTTCGAGAAGCTGCGAGGACACGTCGCAACCTCCCCAAAGCTTTACGTCCCATAGACCAGCCACAGGTTGCACATCACAACTTCCTCGGGTTCGAACTTCATCCGGGAAGGGGCCAGAGTGCCCCCTTCTGTCTGTTTTGGCTCGCTGGAAACTGATCGTACTCGGGCAGTTTGGAACGTTCAGTTTGGCCATGTATGTGCATGGCAGCACGTCCCAGCTGTAAGGAGGACCGCTGCAGCCTCCACGCCGCCTGAAATAGAGTGCTGCTGCCAGTCTCACGTCCTGGAATGTCCTATGTAGGAAAAGGGCGTTTCCCTGAGGGCAATACGGTGCTCCCAGTTCCCTGCAAGAGGCATGGGAAAGGCGCCAATGCCTAAAGGGAAAACGACACTGCCTGCCAGGCTCATAGTAAGGTCCATGTATTGCATTTGGAAGATTGGGCATACATCATTGGCCAGGAAAACCTAGTCCACGGAGTGCCTTCCCGTTAGTGAGCTTCTCGGAACTCTGGGAATACTGCGTCCTCCGCACCTCCCATGAAAGAACACTGAGACCTGAGGATCCCTTCCTGGGCGACTTCACAACCCTCAGGGATCTTGGGCCTCCGGGCATCTCTCCCTTAACGCCGAGTGAAAAGCAGCACACTGCTTTCTTCGTTGGAGAGCTAAGTGTCTGAGCTTTCTAAAGTCCACCCAAACACGGGTCCAGCAGGTCTTTTAAGTGTACGGCCAGGGGCTCACAGCACTGCACCAGGGCCACAGTGAGAAAACACGCTCCTCAGTGTTTGTCTTGGGAAGCCTCACTGGCCGTCTCTCTAAGCCAAGCAGGCCGTTGACTTTCGAAGCAACCTGAGAAAGGCGCGGTTTGCGCCTGAAACACCCAGAGCCCTTTTATAAGGTGTACGGGCGTCGGAGCCTAAAGCAAGTCAGCGGGGACGTCACGCCACTCGCCGCAGGCAGAACGGCTCTGCTACGAAGGTTCAACGGGGAAGGACAGGGTGCCGCTTCCGACCCTTTGACTGTGGCAGAAACGACACGTACTAAGCACACTGCAACTTTGATATTGGTGACCTAGTGAGAAAAGCACTATTTTCCCCCCTGGAGAGCAGAAGGCCTGTGGTGTCAAATTTCCCTGAGACAGTGCTGTTCTCTGTCTGCTCTTCACAGCTAGAGTGCCTTCACGGAGAGCAGAGTGTCCTTGGAGAAACAGAGAGTGTCCTGTGCATTCCAGGCGGCACCCCAGATCACCCACTGCAAAAGGGAAATCTACACCTCTCTCCACGGTTCAAAGGATCGAACGGATGGCCCATTCACACATCGAAGCGTTCAGCGGTTTTTCCACAGCCTTCTGGAGAAGTACTGCTGGATCTCTAGTATGCTTTTCCTATGGCACCCACGTCCTCACTGCGTCCCAGGGAACAACACTGTGTAGAGGAAAACACTTCCTGGCTGACTGAGCAGCACCATGCTACCTCAGGCCTCCGGATCACCACTCTCAAAGCAGAGTGAAAGGCAAACCTCTGCTTTTTCTCCACAGAGCTCGATGGCCAAAACATTCAACGGACTCTCTGAACACAGCACTAACTGCTCTTTTGTAGGTGACATGTCAGGGGATCTCAGGGCAGAGCGTGAGCTGCAAGGAAAACACACTTCCCTAAGTGTCCGTTCCGGGTGCACTTACTTGGCGGATCTCTCTCTATGCCACGCACAAACTAGAGAGGCCCTGCAGTTTTCCAAATGTAGATAGATTCGCCTGAACACTACTACGCTTCGAGAAGCTGCGAGGACACGTCGCAACCTCCCCAAAGCTTTACGTCCCATAGACCAGCCACACGTTGCACATCACAACTTCCTCGGGTTCGAACTTCATCCGGGAAGGGGCCAGAGTGCCCCCTTCTGTCTGTTTTGGCTCGCTGGAAACTGATCGTACTCGGGCAGTTTGGAACGTTCAGTTTGGCCATGTATGTGCATGGCAGCACGTCCCAGCTGTAAGGAGGACCGCTGCAGCCTCCACGCCGCCTGAAATAGAGTGCTGCTGCCAGTCTCACGTCCTGGAATGTCCTATGTAGGAAAAGGGCGTTTCCCTGAGGGCAATACGGTGCTCCCAGTTCCCTGCAAGAGGCATGGGAAAGGCGCCAATGCCTAAAGGGAAAACGACACTGCCTGCCAGGCTCATAGTAAGGTCCATGTATTGCATTTGGAAGATTGGGCATACATCATTGGCCAGGAAAACCTAGTCCACGGAGTGCCTTCCCGTTAGTGAGCTTCTCGGAACTCTGGGAATACTGCGTCCTCCGCACCTCCCATGAAAGAACACTGAGACCTGAGGATCCCTTCCTGGGCGACTTCACAACCCTCAGGGATCTTGGGCCTCCGGGCATCTCTCCCTTAACGCCGAGTGAAAAGCAGCACACTGCTTTCTTCGTTGGAGAGCTAAGTGTCTGAGCTTTCTAAAGTCCACCCAAACACGGGTCCAGCAGGTCTTTTAAGTGTACGGCCAGGGGCTCACAGCACTGCACCAGGGCCACAGTGAGAAAACACGCTCCTCAGTGTTTGTCTTGGGAAGCCTCACTGGCCGTCTCTCTAAGCCAAGCAGGCCGTTGACTTTCGAAGCAACCTGAGAAAGGCGCGGTTTGCGCCTGAAACACCCAGAGCCCTTTTATAAGGTGTACGGGCGTCGGAGCCTAAAGCAAGTCAGCGGGGACGTCACGCCACTCGCCGCAGGCAGAACGGCTCTGCTACGAAGGTTCAACGGGGAAGGACAGGGTGCCGCTTCCGACCCTTTGACTGTGGCAGAAACGACACGTACTAGGCACACTGCAACTTTGATATTGGTGACCTAGTGAGAAAAGCACTATTTTCCCCCCTGGAGAGCAGAAGGCCTGTGGTGTCAAATTTCCCTGAGACAGTGCTGTTCTCTGTCTGCTCTTCACAGCTAGAGTGCCTTCACGGAGAGCAGAGTGTCCTTGGAGAAACAGAGAGTGTCCTGTGCATTCCAGGCGGCACCCCAGATCACCCACTGCAAAAGGGAAATCTACACCTCTCTCCACGGTTCAAAGGATCGAACGGATGGCCCATTCACACATCGAGGCGTTCAGCGGTTTTTCCACAGCCTTCTGGAGAAGTACTGCTGGATCTCTAGTATGCTTTTCCTATGGCACCCACGTCCTCACTGCGTCCCAGGGAACAACACTGTGTAGAGGAAAACACTTCCTGGCTGACTGAGCAGCACCATGCTACCTCAGGCCTCCGGATCACCACTCTCAAAGCAGAGTGAAAGGCAAACCTCTGCTTTTTCTCCACAGAGCTCGATGGCCAAAACATTGAACGGACTCTCTGAACACAGCACTAACTGCTCTTTTGTAGGTGACATGTCAGGGGATCTCAGGGCAGAGCGTGAGCTGCAAGGAAAACACACTTCCCTAAGTGTCCGTTCCGGGTGCACTTACTTGGCGGATCTCTCTCTATGCCACGCACAAACTAGAGAGGCCCTGCAGTTTTCCAAATGTAGATAGATTCGCCTGAACACTACTACGCTTCGAGAAGCTGCGAGGACACGTCGCAACCTCCCCAAAGCTTTACGTCCCATAGACCAGCCACACGTTGCACATCACAACTTCCTCGGGTTCGAACTTCATCCGGGAAGGGGCCAGAGTGCCCCCTTCTGTCTGTTTTGGCTCGCTGGAAACTGATCGTACTCGGGCAGTTTGGAACGTTCAGTTTGGCCATGTATGTGCATGGCAGCACGTCCCAGCTGTAAGGAGGACCGCTGCAGCCTCCACGCCGCCTGAAATAGAGTGCTGCTGCCAGTCTCACGTCCTGGAATGTCCTATGTAGGAAAAGGGCGTTTCCCTGAGGGCAATACGGTGCTCCCAGTTCCCTGCAAGAGGCATGGGAAAGGCGCCAATGCCTAAAGGGAAAACGACACTGCCTGCCAGGCTCATAGTAAGGTCCATGTATTGCATTTGGAAGATTGGGCATACATCATTGGCCAGGAAAACCTAGTCCACGGAGTGCCTTCCCGTTAGTGAGCTTCTCGGAACTCTGGGAATACTGCGTCCTCCGCACCTCCCATGAAAGAACACTGAGACCTGAGGATCCCTTCCTGGGCGACTTCACAACCCTCAGGGATCTTGGGCCTCCGGGCATCTCTCCCTTAACGCCGAGTGAAAAGCAGCACACTGCTTTCTTCGTTGGAGAGCTAAGTGTCTGAGCTTTCTAAAGTCCACCCAAACACGGGTCCAGCAGGTCTTTTAAGTGTACGGCCAGGGGCTCACAGCACTGCACCAGGGCCACAGTGAGAAAACACGCTCCTCAGTGTTTGTCTTGGGAAGCCTCACTGGCCGTCTCTCTAAGCCAAGCAGGCCGTTGACTTTCGAAGCAACCTGAGAAAGGCGCGGTTTGCGCCTGAAACACCCAGAGCCCTTTTATAAGGTGTACGGGCGTCGGAGCCTAAAGCAAGTCAGCGGGGACGTCACGCCACTCGCCGCAGGCAGAACGGCTCTGCTACGAAGGTTCAACGGGGAAGGACAGGGTGCCGCTTCCGACCCTTTGACTGTGGCAGAAACGACACGTACTAGGCACACTGCAACTTTGATATTGGTGACCTAGTGAGAAAAGCACTATTTTCCCCCCTGGAGAGCAGAAGGCCTGTGGTGTCAAATTTCCCTGAGACAGTGCTGTTCTCTGTCTGCTCTTCACAGCTAGAGTGCCTTCACGGAGAGCAGAGTGTCCTTGGAGAAACAGAGAGTGTCCTGTGCATTCCAGGCGGCACCCCAGATCACCCACTGCAAAAGGGAAATCTACACCTCTCTCCACGGTTCAAAGGATCGATCGGATGGCCCATTCACACATCGAGGCGTTCAGCGGTTTTTCCACAGCCTTCTGGAGAAGTACTGCTGGATCTCTAGTATGCTTTTCCTATGGCACCCACGTCCTCACTGCGTCCCAGGGAACAACACTGTGTAGAGGAAAACACTTCCTGGCTGACTGAGCAGCACCATGCTACCTCAGGCCTCCGGATCACCACTCTCAAAGCAGAGTGAAAGGCAAACCTCTGCTTTTTCTCCACAGAGCTCGATGGCCAAAACATTCAACGGACTCTCTGAACACAGCACTAACTGCTCTTTTGTAGGTGACATGTCAGGGGATCTCAGGGCAGAGCGTGAGCTGCAAGGAAAACACACTTCCCTAAGTGTCCGTTCCGGGTGCACTTACTTGGCGGATCTCTCTCTATGCCACGCACAAACTAGAGAGGCCCTGCAGTTTTCCAAATGTAGATAGATTCGCCTGAACACTACTACGCTTCGAGAAGCTGCGAGGACACGTCGCAACCTCCCCAAAGCTTTACGTCCCATAGACCAGCCACACATTGCACATCACAACTTCCTCGGGTTCGAACTTCATCCGAGAAGGGGCCAAAGTGCCTCTTTCTGTCTGTTTTGGCTCGCTGGAAACTGATCGTACTCGGGCAGTTTGGAACGTTCAGATTGGCCATGTATGTGCATGGCAGCACGTCCCAGCTGTAAGGAGGACCGCTGCAGCCTCCACGCCGCCTGAAATAGAGTGCTGCTGCCAGTCTCACGTCCTGGAATGCCCTACGTAGAAAAAGGGCGTTTCCCTGAGGGCAATACGGTGCTTCCAGTTCCATGCAAGAGGCATGGGAAAGGCGCCAATACCTAAAGGGAAAACGACACTGCCTGCCTGGCTCATAGTAAGGTCCATGTATTGCATTTGGAAGATTGGGCATACATCATTGGCCAGGAAAACCTAGTCCACGGAGTGCCTTCCCGTTAGTGAGCTTCTCGGAACTCTGGGAATACTGCGTCCTCCGCACCTCCCATGAAAGAACACTGAGACCTGAGGATCCCTTCCTGGGCGACTTCACAACCCTCAGGGATCTTGGGCCTCCGGGCATCTCTCCCTTAACGCCGAGTGAAAAGCAGCACACTGCTTTCTTCGTTGGAGAGCTAAGTGTCTGAGCTTTCTAAAGTCCACCCAAACACGGGTCCAGCAGGTCTTTTAAGTGTACGGCCAGGGGCTCACAGCACTGCACCAGGGCCACAGTGAGAAAACACGCTCCTCAGTGTTTGTCTTGGGAAGCCTCACTGGCCGTCTCTCTAAGCCAAGCAGGCCGTTGACTTTCGAAGCAACCTGAGAAAGGCGCGGTTTGCGCCTGAAACACCCAGAGCCCTTTTATAAGGTGTACGGGCGTCGGAGCCTAAAGCAAGTCAGCGGGGACGTCACGCCACTCGCCGCAGGCAGAACGGCTCTGCTACGAAGGTTCAACGGGGAAGGACAGGGTGCCGCTTCCGACCCTTTGACTGTGGCAGAAACGACACGTACTAGGCACACTGCAACTTTGATATTGGTGACCTAGTGAGAAAAGCACTATTTTCCCCCCTGGAGAGCAGAAGGCCTGTGGTGTCAAATTTCCCTGAGACAGTGCTGTTCTCTGTCTGCTCTTCACAGCTAGAGTGCCTTCACGGAGAGCAGAGTGTCCTTGGAGAAACAGAGAGTGTCCTGTGCATTCCAGGCGGCACCCCAGATCACCCACTGCAAAAGGGAAATCTACACCTCTCTCCACGGTTCAAAGGATCGATCGGATGGCCCATTCACACATCGAGGCGTTCAGCGGTTTTTCCACAGCCTTCTGGAGAAGTACTGCTGGATCTCCAGTATGCTTTTCCTATGGCACCCACGTCCTCACTGCGTCCCAGGGAACAACACTGTGTAGAGGAAAACACTTCCTGGCTGACTGAGCAGCACCATGCTACCTAAGGCCTCCGGATCACCACTCTCAAAGCAGAGTGAAAGGCAAACCTCTGCTTTTTCTCCACAGAGCTCGATGGCCAAAACATTCAACGGACTCTCTGAACACAGCACTAACTGCTCTTTTGTAGGTGACATGTCAGGGGATCTCAGGGCAGAGCGTGAGCTGCAAGGAAAACACACTTCCCTAAGTGTCCGTTCCGGGTGCACTTACTTGGCGGATCTCTCTCTATGCCACGCACAAACTAGAGAGGCCCTGCAGTTTTCCAAATGTAGATAGATTCGCCTGAACACTACTACGCTTCGAGAAGCTGCGAGGACACGTCGCAACCTCCCCAAAGCTTTACGTCCCATAGACCAGCCACACGTTGCACATCACAACTTCCTGGGGTTCGAACTTCATCCGGGAAGGGGCCAGAGTGCCCCCTTCTGTCTGTTTTGGCTCGCTGGAAACTGATCGTACTCGGGCAGTTTGGAACGTTCAGTTTGGCCATGTATGTGCATGGCAGCACGTCCCAGCTGTAAGGAGGACCGCTGCAGCCTCCACGCCGCCTGAAATAGAGTGCTGCTGCCAGTCTCACGTCCTGGAATGTCCTATGTAGGAAAAGGGCGTTTCCCTGAGGGCAATACGGTGCTCCCAGTTCCCTGCAAGAGGCATGGGAAAGGCGCCAATGCCTAAAGGGAAAACGACACTGCCTGCCAGGCTCATAGTAAGGTCCATGTATTGCATTTGGAAGATTGGGCATACATCATTGGCCAGGAAAACCTAGTCCACGGAGTGCCTTCCCGTTAGTGAGCTTCTCGGAACTCTGGGAATACTGCGTCCTCCGCACCTCCCATGAAAGAACACTGAGACCTGAGGATCCCTTCCTGGGCGACTTCACAACCCTCAGGGATCTTGGGCCTCCGGGCATCTCTCCCTTAACGCCGAGTGAAAAGCAGCACACTGCTTTCTTCGTTGGAGAGCTAAGTGTCTGAGCTTTCTAAAGTCCACCCAAACACGGGTCCAGCAGGTCTTTTAAGTGTACGGCCAGGGGCTCACAGCACTGCACCAGGGCCACAGTGAGAAAACACGCTCCTCAGTGTTTGTCTTGGGAAGCCTCACTGGCCGTCTCTCTAAGCCAAGCAGGCCGTTGACTTTCGAAGCAACCTGAGAAAGGCGCGGTTTGCGCCTGAAACACCCAGAGCCCTTTTATAAGGTGTACGGGCGTCGGAGCCTAAAGCAAGTCAGCGGGGACGTCACGCCACTCGCCGCAGGCAGAACGGCTCTGCTACGAAGGTTCAACGGGGAAGGACAGGGTGCCGCTTCCGACCCTTTGACTGTGGCAGAAACGACACGTACTAAGCACACTGCAACTTTGATATTGGTGACCTAGTGAGAAAAGCACTATTTTCCCCCCTGGAGAGCAGAAGGCCTGTGGTGTCAAATTTCCCTGAGACAGTGCTGTTCTCTGTCTGCTCTTCACAGCTAGAGTGCCTTCAAGGAGAGCAGAGTGTCCTTGGAGAAACAGAGAGTGTCCTGTGCATTCCAGGCGGCACCCCAGATCACCCACTGCAAAAGGGAAATCTACACCTCTCTCCACGGTTCAAAGGATCGAACGGATGGCCCATTCACACATCGAGGCGTTCAGCGGTTTTTCCACAGCCTTCTGGAGAAGTACTGCTGGATCTCTAGTATGCTTTTCCTATGGCACCCACGTCCTCACTGCGTCCCAGGGAACAACACTGTGTAGAGGAAAACACTTCCTGGCTGACTGAGCAGCACCATGCTACCTCAGGCCTCCGGATCACCACTCTCAAAGCAGAGTGAAAGGCAAACCTCTGCTTTTTCTCCACAGAGCTCGATGGCCAAAACATTCAACGGACTCTCTGAACACAGCACTAACTGCTCTTTTGTAGGTGACATGTCAGGGGATCTCAGGGCAGAGCGTGAGCTGCAAGGAAAACACACTTCCCTAAGTGTCCGTTCCGGGTGCACTTACTTGGCGGATCTCTCTCTATGCCACGCACAAACTAGAGAGGCCCTGCAGTTTTCCAAATGTAGATAGATTCGCCTGAACACTACTACGCTTTGAGAAGCTGCGAGGACACGTCGCAACCTCCCCAAAGCTTTACGTCCCATAGACCAGCCACACGTTGCACATCACAACTTCCTCGGGTTCGAACTTCATCCGGGAAGGGGCCAGAGTGCCCCCTTCTGTCTGTTTTGGCTCGCTGGAAACTGATCGTACTCGGGCAGTTTGGAACGTTCAGTTTGGCCATGTATGTGCATGGCAGCACGTCCCAGCTGTAAGGAGGACCGCTGCAGCCTCCACGCCGCCTGAAATAGAGTGCTGCTGCCAGTCTCACGTCCTGGAATGTCCTATGTAGGAAAAGGGCGTTTCCCTGAGGGCAATACGGTGCTCCCAGTTCCCTGCAAGAGGCATGGGAAAGGCGCCAATGCCTAAAGGGAAAACGACACTGCCTGCCAGGCTCATAGTAAGGTCCATGTATTGCATTTGGAAGATTGGGCATACATCATTGGCCAGGAAAACCTAGTCCACGGAGTGCCTTCCCGTTAGTGAGCTTCTCGGAACTCTGGGAATACTGCGTCCTCCGCACCTCCCATGAAAGAACACTGAGACCTGAGGATCCCTTCCTGGGCGACTTCACAACCCTCAGGGATCTTGGGCCTCCGGGCATCTCTCCCTTAACGCCGAGTGAAAAGCAGCACACTGCTTTCTTCGTTGGAGAGCTAAGTGTCTGAGCTTTCTAAAGTCCACCCAAACACGGGTCCAGCAGGTCTTTTAAGTGTACGGCCAGGGGCTCACAGCACTGCACCAGGGCCACAGTGAGAAAACACGCTCCTCAGTGTTTGTCTTGGGAAGCCTCACTGGCCGTCTCTCTAAGCCAAGCAGGCCGTTGACTTTCGAAGCAACCTGAGAAAGGCGCGGTTTGCGCCTGAAACACCCAGAGCCCTTTTATAAGGTGTACGGGCGTCGGAGCCTAAAGCAAGTCAGCGGGGACGTCACGCCACTCGCCGCAGGCAGAACGGCTCTGCTACGAAGGTTCAACGGGGAAGGACAGGGTGCCGCTTCCGACCCTTTGACTGTGGCAGAAACGACACGTACTAGGCACACTGCAACTTTGATATTGGTGACCTAGTGAGAAAAGCACTATTTTCCCCCCTGGAGAGCAGAAGGCCTGTGGTGTCAAATTTCCCTGAGACAGTGCTGTTCTCTGTCTGCTCTTCACAGCTAGAGTGCCTTCACGGAGAGCAGAGTGTCCTTGGAGAAACAGAGAGTGTCCTGTGCATTCCAGGCGGCACCCCAGATCACCCACTGCAAAAGGGAAATCTACACCTCTCTCCACGGTTCAAAGGATCGATCGGATGGCCCATTCACACATCGAGGCGTTCAGCGGTTTTTCCACAGCCTTCTGGAGAAGTACTGCTGGATCTCTAGTATGCTTTTCCTATGGCACCCACGTCCTCACTGCGTCCCAGGGAACAACACTGTGTAGAGGAAAACACTTCCTGGCTGACTGAGCAGCACCATGCTACCTCAGGCCTCCGGATCACCACTCTCAAAGCAGAGTGAAAGGCAAACCTCTGCTTTTTCTCCACAGAGCTCGATGGCCAAAACATTCAACGGACTCTCTGAACACAGCACTAACTGCTCTTTTGTAGGTGACATGTCAGGGGATCTCAGGGCAGAGCGTGAGCTGCAAGGAAAACACACTTCCCTAAGTGTCCGTTCCGGGTGCACTTACTTGGCGGATCTCTCTCTATGCCACGCACAAACTAGAGAGGCCCTGCAGTTTTCCAAATGTAGATAGATTCGCCTGAACACTACTACGCTTCGAGAAGCTGCGAGGACACGTCGCAACCTCCCCAAAGCTTTACGTCCCATAGACCAGCCACACATTGCACATCACAACTTCCTCGGGTTCGAACTTCATCCGAGAAGGGGCCAAAGTGCCTCTTTCTGTCTGTTTTGGCTCGCTGGAAACTGATCGTACTCGGGCAGTTTGGAACGTTCAGATTGGCCATGTATGTGCATGGCAGCACGTCCCAGCTGTAAGGAGGACCGCTGCAGCCTCCACGCCGCCTGAAATAGAGTGCTGCTGCCAGTCTCACGTCCTGGAATGCCCTACGTAGAAAAAGGGCGTTTCCCTGAGGGCAATACGGTGCTTCCAGTTCCATGCAAGAGGCATGGGAAAGGCGCCAATGCCTAAAGGGAAAACGACACTGCCTGCCAGGCTCATAGTAAGGTCCATGTATTGCATTTGGAAGATTGGGCATACATCATTGGCCAGGAAAACCTAGTCCACGGAGTGCCTTCCCGTTAGTGAGCTTCTCGGAACTCTGGGAATACTGCGTCCTCCGCACCTCCCATGAAAGAACACTGAGACCTGAGGATCCCTTCCTGGGCGACTTCACAACCCTCAGGGATCTTGGGCCTCCGGGCATCTCTCCCTTAACGCCGAGTGAAAAGCAGCACACTGCTTTCTTCGTTGGAGAGCTAAGTGTCTGAGCTTTCTAAAGTCCACCCAAACACGGGTCCAGCAGGTCTTTTAAGTGTACGGCCAGGGGCTCACAGCACTGCACCAGGGCCACAGTGAGAAAACACGCTCCTCAGTGTTTGTCTTGGGAAGCCTCACTGGCCGTCTCTCTAAGCCACGCAGGCCGTTGACTTTCGAAGCAACCTGAGAAAGGCGCGGTTTGCGCCTGAAACACCCAGAGCCCTTTTATAAGGTGTACGGGCGTCGGAGCCTAAAGCAAGTCAGCGGGGACGTCACGCCACTCGCCGCAGGCAGAACGGCTCTGCTACGAAGGTTCAACGGGGAAGGACAGGGTGCCGCTTCCGACCCTTTGACTGTGGCAGAAACGACACGTACTAGGCACACTGCAACTTTGATATTGGTGACCTAGTGAGAAAAGCACTATTTTCCCCCCTGGAGAGCAGAAGGCCTGTGGTGTCAAATTTCCCTGAGACAGTGCTGTTCTCTGTCTGCTCTTCACAGCTAGAGTGCCTTCACGGAGAGCAGAGTGTCCTTGGAGAAACAGAGAGTGTCCTGTGCATTCCAGGCGGCACCCCAGATCACCCACTGCAAAAGGGAAATCTACACCTCTCTCCACGGTTCAAAGGATCGATCGGATGGCCCATTCACACATCGAGGCGTTCAGCGGTTTTTCCACAGCCTTCTGGAGAAGTACTGCTGGATCTCTAGTATGCTTTTCCTATGGCACCCACGTCCTCACTGCGTCCCAGGGAACAACACTGTGTAGAGGAAAACACTTCCTGGCTGACTGAGCAGCACCATGCTACCTCAGGCCTCCGGATCACCACTCTCAAAGCAGAGTGAAAGGCAAACCTCTGCTTTTTCTCCACAGAGCTCGATGGCCAAAACATTCAACGGACTCTCTGAACACAGCACTAACTGCTCTTTTGTAGGTGACATGTCAGGGGATCTCAGGGCAGAGCGTGAGCTGCAAGGAAAACACACTTCCCTAAGTGTCCGTTCCGGGTGCACTTACTTGGCGGATCTCTCTCTATGCCACGCACAAACTAGAGAGGCCCTGCAGTTTTCCAAATGTAGATAGATTCGCCTGAACACTACTACGCTTTGAGAAGCTGCGAGGACACGTCGCAACCTCCCCAAAG
This sequence comes from Mesoplodon bidens, assembly GCF_964165515.1. NCBI lineage: Eukaryota > Metazoa > Chordata > Mammalia > Artiodactyla > Ziphiidae > Mesoplodon > Mesoplodon bidens. The sequence goes on from NW_027671470.1 coordinate 199,090, forward strand.
CTTTACGTCCCATAGACCAGCCACACGTTGCACATCACAACTTCCTCGGGTTCGAACTTCATCCGGGAAGGGGCCAGAGTGCCCCCTTCTGTCTGTTTTGGCTCGCTGGAAACTGATCGTACTCGGGCAGTTTGGAACGTTCAGTTTGGCCATGTATGTGCATGGCAGCACGTCCCAGCTGTAAGGAGGACCGCTGCAGCCTCCACGCCGCCTGAAATAGAGTGCTGCTGCCAGTCTCACGTCCTGGAATGTCCTATGTAGGAAAAGGGCGTTTCCCTGAGGGCAATACGGTGCTCCCAGTTCCCTGCAAGAGGCATGGGAAAGGCGCCAATGCCTAAAGGGAAAACGACACTGCCTGCCAGGCTCATAGTAAGGTCCATGTATTGCATTTGGAAGATTGGGCATACATCATTGGCCAGGAAAACCTAGTCCACGGAGTGCCTTCCCGTTAGTGAGCTTCTCGGAACTCTGGGAATACTGCGTCCTCCGCACCTCCCATGAAAGAACACTGAGACCTGAGGATCCCTTCCTGGGCGACTTCACAACCCTCAGGGATCTTGGGCCTCCGGGCATCTCTCCCTTAACGCCGAGTGAAAAGCAGCACACTGCTTTCTTCGTTGGAGAGCTAAGTGTCTGAGCTTTCTAAAGTCCACCCAAACACGGGTCCAGCAGGTCTTTTAAGTGTACGGCCAGGGGCTCACAGCACTGCACCAGGGCCACAGTGAGAAAACACGCTCCTCAGTGTTTGTCTTGGGAAGCCTCACTGGCCGTCTCTCTAAGCCAAGCAGGCCGTTGACTTTCGAAGCAACCTGAGAAAGGCGCGGTTTGCGCCTGAAACACCCAGAGCCCTTTTATAAGGTGTACGGGCGTCGGAGCCTAAAGCAAGTCAGCGGGGACGTCACGCCACTCGCCGCAGGCAGAACGGCTCTGCTACGAAGGTTCAACGGGGAAGGACAGGGTGCCGCTTCCGACCCTTTGACTGTGGCAGAAACGACACGTACTAGGCACACTGCAACTTTGATATTGGTGACCTAGTGAGAAAAGCACTATTTTCCCCCCTGGAGAGCAGAAGGCCTGTGGTGTCAAATTTCCCTGAGACAGTGCTGTTCTCTGTCTGCTCTTCACAGCTAGAGTGCCTTCACGGAGAGCAGAGTGTCCTTGGAGAAACAGAGAGTGTCCTGTGCATTCCAGGCGGCACCCCAGATCACCCACTGCAAAAGGGAAATCTACACCTCTCTCCACGGTTCAAAGGATCGATCGGATGGCCCATTCACACATCGAGGCGTTCAGCGGTTTTTCCACAGCCTTCTGGAGAAGTACTGCTGGATCTCTAGTATGCTTTTCCTATGGCACCCACGTCCTCACTGCGTCCCAGGGAACAACACTGTGTAGAGGAAAACACTTCCTGGCTGACTGAGCAGCACCATGCTACCTCAGGCCTCCGGATCACCACTCTCAAAGCAGAGTGAAAGGCAAACCTCTGCTTTTTCTCCACAGAGCTCGATGGCCAAAACATTCAACGGACTCTCTGAACACAGCACTAACTGCTCTTTTGTAGGTGACATGTCAGGGGATCTCAGGGCAGAGCGTGAGCTGCAAGGAAAACACACTTCCCTAAGTGTCCGTTCCGGGTGCACTTACTTGGCGGATCTCTCTCTATGCCACGCACAAACTAGAGAGGCCCTGCAGTTTTCCAAATGTAGATAGATTCGCCTGAACACTACTACGCTTCGAGAAGCTGCGAGGACACGTCGCAACCTCCCCAAAGCTTTACGTCCCATAGACCAGCCACACATTGCACATCACAACTTCCTCGGGTTCGAACTTCATCCGAGAAGGGGCCAAAGTGCCTCTTTCTGTCTGTTTTGGCTCGCTGGAAACTGATCGTACTCGGGCAGTTTGGAACGTTCAGATTGGCCATGTATGTGCATGGCAGCACGTCCCAGCTGTAAGGAGGACCGCTGCAGCCTCCACGCCGCCTGAAATAGAGTGCTGCTGCCAGTCTCACGTCCTGGAATGCCCTACGTAGAAAAAGGGCGTTTCCCTGAGGGCAATACGGTGCTTCCAGTTCCATGCAAGAGGCATGGGAAAGGCGCCAATGCCTAAAGGGAAAACGACACTGCCTGCCAGGCTCATAGTAAGGTCCATGTATTGCATTTGGAAGATTGGGCATACATCATTGGCCAGGAAAACCTAGTCCACGGAGTGCCTTCCCGTTAGTGAGCTTCTCGGAACTCTGGGAATACTGCGTCCTCCGCACCTCCCATGAAAGAACACTGAGACCTGAGGATCCCTTCCTGGGCGACTTCACAACCCTCAGGGATCTTGGGCCTCCGGGCATCTCTCCCTTAACGCCGAGTGAAAAGCAGCACACTGCTTTCTTCGTTGGAGAGCTAAGTGTCTGAGCTTTCTAAAGTCCACCCAAACACGGGTCCAGCAGGTCTTTTAAGTGTACGGCCAGGGGCTCACAGCACTGCACCAGGGCCACAGTGAGAAAACACGCTCCTCAGTGTTTGTCTTGGGAAGCCTCACTGGCCGTCTCTCTAAGCCAAGCAGGCCGTTGACTTTCGAAGCAACCTGAGAAAGGCGCGGTTTGCGCCTGAAACACCCAGAGCCCTTTTATAAGGTGTACGGGCGTCGGAGCCTAAAGCAAGTCAGCGGGGACGTCACGCCACTCGCCGCAGGCAGAACGGCTCTGCTACGAAGGTTCAACGGGGAAGGACAGGGTGCCGCTTCCGACCCTTTGACTGTGGCAGAAACGACACGTACTAGGCACACTGCAACTTTGATATTGGTGACCTAGTGAGAAAAGCACTATTTTCCCCCCTGGAGAGCAGAAGGCCTGTGGTGTCAAATTTCCCTGAGACAGTGCTGTTCTCTGTCTGCTCTTCACAGCTAGAGTGCCTTCACGGAGAGCAGAGTGTCCTTGGAGAAACAGAGAGTGTCCTGTGCATTCCAGGCGGCACCCCAGATCACCCACTGCAAAAGGGAAATCTACACCTCTCTCCACGGTTCAAAGGATCGATCGGATGGCCCATTCACACATCGAGGCGTTCAGCGGTTTTTCCACAGCCTTCTGGAGAAGTACTGCTGGATCTCTAGTATGCTTTTCCTATGGCACCCACGTCCTCACTGCGTCCCAGGGAACAACACTGTGTAGAGGAAAACACTTCCTGGCTGACTGAGCAGCACCATGCTACCTCAGGCCTCCGGATCACCACTCTCAAAGCAGAGTGAAAGGCAAACCTCTGCTTTTTCTCCACAGAGCTCGATGGCCAAAACATTCAACGGACTCTCTGAACACAGCACTAACTGCTCTTTTGTAGGTGACATGTCAGGGGATCTCAGGGCAGAGCGTGAGCTGCAAGGAAAACACACTTCCCTAAGTGTCCGTTCCGGGTGCACTTACTTGGCGGATCTCTCTCTATGCCACGCACAAACTAGAGAGGCCCTGCAGTTTTCCAAATGTAGATAGATTCGCCTGAACACTACTACGCTTTGAGAAGCTGCGAGGACACGTCGCAACCTCCCCAAAGCTTTACGTCCCATAGACCAGCCACACGTTGCACATCACAACTTCCTCGGGTTCGAACTTCATCCGGGAAGGGGCCAGAGTGCCCCCTTCTGTCTGTTTTGGCTCGCTGGAAACTGATCGTACTCGGGCAGTTTGGAACGTTCAGTTTGGCCATGTATGTGCATGGCAGCACGTCCCAGCTGTAAGGAGGACCGCTGCAGCCTCCACGCCGCCTGAAATAGAGTGCTGCTGCCAGTCTCACGTCCTGGAATGTCCTATGTAGGAAAAGGGCGTTTCCCTGAGGGCAATACGGTGCTCCCAGTTCCCTGCAAGAGGCATGGGAAAGGCGCCAATGCCTAAAGGGAAAACGACACTGCCTGCCAGGCTCATAGTAAGGTCCATGTATTGCATTTGGAAGATTGGGCATACATCATTGGCCAGGAAAACCTAGTCCACGGAGTGCCTTCCCGTTAGTGAGCTTCTCGGAACTCTGGGAATACTGCGTCCTCCGCACCTCCCATGAAAGAACACTGAGACCTGAGGATCCCTTCCTGGGCGACTTCACAACCCTCAGGGATCTTGGGCCTCCGGGCATCTCTCCCTTAACGCCGAGTGAAAAGCAGCACACTGCTTTCTTCGTTGGAGAGCTAAGTGTCTGAGCTTTCTAAAGTCCACCCAAACACGGGTCCAGCAGGTCTTTTAAGTGTACGGCCAGGGGCTCACAGCACTGCACCAGGGCCACAGTGAGAAAACACGCTCCTCAGTGTTTGTCTTGGGAAGCCTCACTGGCCGTCTCTCTAAGCCAAGCAGGCCGTTGACTTTCGAAGCAACCTGAGAAAGGCGCGGTTTGCGCCTGAAACACCCAGAGCCCTTTTATAAGGTGTACGGGCGTCGGAGCCTAAAGCAAGTCAGCGGGGACGTCACGCCACTCGCCGCAGGCAGAACGGCTCTGCTACGAAGGTTCAACGGGGAAGGACAGGGTGCCGCTTCCGACCCTTTGACTGTGGCAGAAACGACACGTACTAGGCACACTGCAACTTTGATATTGGTGACCTAGTGAGAAAAGCACTATTTTCCCCCCTGGAGAGCAGAAGGCCTGTGGTGTCAAATTTCCCTGAGACAGTGCTGTTCTCTGTCTGCTCTTCACAGCTAGAGTGCCTTCACGGAGAGCAGAGTGTCCTTGGAGAAACAGAGAGTGTCCTGTGCATTCCAGGCGGCACCCCAGATCACCCACTGCAAAAGGGAAATCTACACCTCTCTCCACGGTTCAAAGGATCGATCGGATGGCCCATTCACACATCGAGGCGTTCAGCGGTTTTTCCACAGCCTTCTGGAGAAGTACTGCTGGATCTCTAGTATGCTTTTCCTATGGCACCCACGTCCTCACTGCGTCCCAGGGAACAACACTGTGTAGAGGAAAACACTTCCTGGCTGACTGAGCAGCACCATGCTACCTCAGGCCTCCGGATCACCACTCTCAAAGCAGAGTGAAAGGCAAACCTCTGCTTTTTCTCCACAGAGCTCAATGGCCAAAACATTCAACGGACTCTCTGAACAGAGCACTAACTGCTCTTTTGTAGGTGACATGTCAGGGGATCTCAGGGCAGAGCGTGAGCTGCAAGGAAAACACACTTCCCTAAGTGTCCGTTCCGGGTGCACTTACTTGGCGGATCTCTCTCTATGCCACGCACAAACTAGAGAGGCCCTGCAGTTTTCCAAATGTAGATAGATTCGCCTGAACACTACTACGCTTCGAGAAGCTGCGAGGACACGTCGCAACCTCCCCAAAGCTTTACGTCCCATAGACCAGCCACACGTTGCACATCACAACTTCCTCGGGTTCGAACTTCATCCGGGAAGGGGCCAGAGTGCCCCCTTCTGTCTGTTTTGGCTCGCTGGAAACTGATCGTACTCGGGCAGTTTGGAACGTTCAGTTTGGCCATGTATGTGCATGGCAGCACGTCCCAGCTGTAAGGAGGACCGCTGCAGCCTCCACGCCGCCTGAAATAGAGTGCTGCTGCCAGTCTCACGTCCTGGAATGTCCTATGTAGGAAAAGGGCGTTTCCCTGAGGGCAATACGGTGCTCCCAGTTCCCTGCAAGAGGCATGGGAAAGGCGCCAATGCCTAAAGGGAAAACGACACTGCCTGCCAGGCTCATAGTAAGGTCCATGTATTGCATTTGGAAGATTGGGCATACATCATTGGCCAGGAAAACCTAGTCCACGGAGTGCCTTCCCGTTAGTGAGCTTCTCGGAACTCTGGGAATACTGCGTCCTCCGCACCTCCCATGAAAGAACACTGAGACCTGAGGATCCCTTCCTGGGCGACTTCACAACCCTCAGGGATCTTGGGCCTCCGGGCATCTCTCCCTTAACGCCGAGTGAAAAGCAGCACACTGCTTTCTTCGTTGGAGAGCTAAGTGTCTGAGCTTTCTAAAGTCCACCCAAACACGGGTCCAGCAGGTCTTTTAAGTGTACGGCCAGGGGCTCACAGCACTGCACCAGGGCCACAGTGAGAAAACACGCTCCTCAGTGTTTGTCTTGGGAAGCCTCACTGGCCGTCTCTCTAAGCCAAGCAGGCCGTTGACTTTCGAAGCAACCTGAGAAAGGCGCGGTTTGCGCCTGAAACACCCAGAGCCCTTTTATAAGGTGTACGGGCGTCGGAGCCTAAAGCAAGTCAGCGGGGACGTCACGCCACTCGCCGCAGGCAGAACGGCTCTGCTACGAAGGTTCAACGGGGAAGGACAGGGTGCCGCTTCCGACCCTTTGACTGTGGCAGAAACGACACGTACTAGGCACACTGCAACTTTGATATTGGTGACCTAGTGAGAAAAGCACTATTTTCCCCCCTGGAGAGCAGAAGGCCTGTGGTGTCAAATTTCCCTGAGACAGTGCTGTTCTCTGTCTGCTCTTCACAGCTAGAGTGCCTTCACGGAGAGCAGAGTGTCCTTGGAGAAACAGAGAGTGTCCTGTGCATTCCAGGCGGCACCCCAGATCACCCACTGCAAAAGGGAAATCTACACCTCTCTCCACGGTTCAAAGGATCGATCGGATGGCCCATTCACACATCGAGGCGTTCAGCGGTTTTTCCACAGCCTTCTGGAGAAGTACTGCTGGATCTCTAGTATGCTTTTCCTATGGCACCCACGTCCTCACTGCGTCCCAGGGAACAACACTGTGTAGAGGAAAACACTTCCTGGCTGACTGAGCAGCACCATGCTACCTCAGGCCTCCGGATCACCACTCTCAAAGCAGAGTGAAAGGCAAACCTCTGCTTTTTCTCCACAGAGCTCGATGGCCAAAACATTCAACGGACTCTCTGAACACAGCACTAACTGCTCTTTTGTAGGTGACATGTCAGGGGATCTCAGGGCAGAGCGTGAGCTGCAAGGAAAACACACTTCCCTAAGTGTCCGTTCCGGGTGCACTTACTTGGCGGATCTCTCTCTATGCCACGCACAAACTAGAGAGGCCCTGCAGTTTTCCAAATGTAGATAGATTCGCCTGAACACTACTACGCTTTGAGAAGCTGCGAGGACACGTCGCAACCTCCCCAAAGCTTTACGTCCCATAGACCAGCCACACGTTGCACATCACAACTTCCTCGGGTTCGAACTTCATCCGGGAAGGGGCCAGAGTGCCCCCTTCTGTCTGTTTTGGCTCGCTGGAAACTGATCGTACTCGGGCAGTTTGGAACGTTCAGTTTGGCCATGTATGTGCATGGCAGCACGTCCCAGCTGTAAGGAGGACCGCTGCAGCCTCCACGCCGCCTGAAATAGAGTGCTGCTGCCAGTCTCACGTCCTGGAATGTCCTATGTAGGAAAAGGGCGTTTCCCTGAGGGCAATACGGTGCTTCCAGTTCCCTGCAAGAGGCATGGGAAAGGCGCCAATGCCTAAAGGGAAAACGACACTGCCTGCCAGGCTCATAGTAAGGTCCATGTATTGCATTTGGAAGATTGGGCATACATCATTGGCCAGGAAAACCTAGTCCACGGAGTGCCTTCCCGTTAGTGAGCTTCTCGGAACTCTGGGAATACTGCGTCCTCCGCACCTCCCATGAAAGAACACTGAGACCTGAGGATCCCTTCCTGGGCGACTTCACAACCCTCAGGGATCTTGGGCCTCCGGGCATCTCTCCCTTAACGCCGAGTGAAAAGCAGCACACTGCTTTCTTCGTTGGAGAGCTAAGTGTCTGAGCTTTCTAAAGTCCACCCAAACACGGGTCCAGCAGGTCTTTTAAGTGTACGGCCAGGGGCTCACAGCACTGCACCAGGGCCACAGTGAGAAAACACGCTCCTCAGTGTTTGTCTTGGGAAGCCTCACTGGCCGTCTCTCTAAGCCAAGCAGGCCGTTGACTTTCGAAGCAACCTGAGAAAGGCGCGGTTTGCGCCTGAAACACCCAGAGCCCTTTTATAAGGTGTACGGGCGTCGGAGCCTAAAGCAAGTCAGCGGGGACGTCACGCCACTCGCCGCAGGCAGAACGGCTCTGCTACGAAGGTTCAACGGGGAAGGACAGGGTGCCGCTTCCGACCCTTTGACTGTGGCAGAAACGACACGTACTAGGCACACTGCAACTTTGATATTGGTGACCTAGTGAGAAAAGCACTATTTTCCCCCCTGGAGAGCAGAAGGCCTGTGGTGTCAAATTTCCCTGAGACAGTGCTGTTCTCTGTCTGCTCTTCACAGCTAGAGTGCCTTCACGGAGAGCAGAGTGTCCTTGGAGAAACAGAGAGTGTCCTGTGCATTCCAGGCGGCACCCCAGATCACCCACTGCAAAAGGGAAATCTACACCTCTCTCCACGGTTCAAAGGATCGATCGGATGGCCCATTCACACATCGAGGCGTTCAGCGGTTTTTCCACAGCCTTCTGGAGAAGTACTGCTGGATCTCTAGTATGCTTTTCCTATGGCACCCACGTCCTCACTGCGTCCCAGGGAACAACACTGTGTAGAGGAAAACACTTCCTGGCTGACTGAGCAGCACCATGCTACCTCAGGCCTCCGGATCACCACTCTCAAAGCAGAGTGAAAGGCAAACCTCTGCTTTTTCTCCACAGAGCTCGATGGCCAAAACATTCAACGGACTCTCTGAACACAGCACTAACTGCTCTTTTGTAGGTGACATGTCAGGGGATCTCAGGGCAGAGCGTGAGCTGCAAGGAAAACACACTTCCCTAAGTGTCCGTTCCGGGTGCACTTACTTGGCGGATCTCTCTCTATGCCACGCACAAACTAGAGAGGCCCTGCAGTTTTCCAAATGTAGATAGATTCGCCTGAACACTACTACGCTTCGAGAAGCTGCGAGGACACGTCGCAACCTCCCCAAAGCTTTACGTCCCATAGACCAGCCACACGTTGCACATCACAACTTCCTCGGGTTCGAACTTCATCCGGGAAGGGGCCAGAGTGCCCCCTTCTGTCTGTTTTGGCTCGCTGGAAACTGATCGTACTCGGGCAGTTTGGAACGTTCAGTTTGGCCATGTATGTGCATGGCAGCACGTCCCAGCTGTAAGGAGGACCGCTGCAGCCTCCACGCCGCCTGAAATAGAGTGCTGCTGCCAGTCTCACGTCCTGGAATGTCCTATGTAGGAAAAGGGCGTTTCCCTGAGGGCAATACGGTGCTCCCAGTTCCCTGCAAGAGGCATGGGAAAGGCGCCAATGCCTAAAGGGAAAACGACACTGCCTGCCAGGCTCATAGTAAGGTCCATGTATTGCATTTGGAAGACTGGGCATACATCATTGGCCAGGAAAACCTAGTCCACGGAGTGCCTTCCCGTTAGTGAGCTTCTCGGAACTCTGGGAATACTGCGTCCTCCGCACCTCCCATGAAAGAACACTGAGACCTGAGGATCCCTTCCTGGGCGACTTCACAACCCTCAGGGATCTTGGGCCTCCGGGCATCTCTCCCTTAACGCCGAGTGAAAAGCAGCACACTGCTTTCTTCGTTGGAGAGCTAAGTGTCTGAGCTTTCTAAAGTCCACCCAAACACGGGTCCAGCAGGTCTTTTAAGTGTACGGCCAGGGGCTCACAGCACTGCACCAGGGCCACAGTGAGAAAACACGCTCCTCAGTGTTTGTCTTGGGAAGCCTCACTGGCCGTCTCTCTAAGCCAAGCAGGCCGTTGACTTTCGAAGCAACCTGAGAAAGGCGCGGTTTGCGCCTGAAACACCCAGAGCCCTTTTATAAGGTGTACGGGCGTCGGAGCCTAAAGCAAGTCAGCGGGGACGTCACGCCACTCGCCGCAGGCAGAACGGCTCTGCTACGAAGGTTCAACGGGGAAGGACAGGGTGCCGCTTCCGACCCTTTGACTGTGGCAGAAACGACACGTACTAGGCACACTGCAACTTTGATATTGGTGACCTAGTGAGAAAAGCACTATTTTCCCCCCTGGAGAGCAGAAGGCCTGTGGTGTCAAATTTCCCTGAGACAGTGCTGTTCTCTGTCTGCTCTTCACAGCTAGAGTGCCTTCACGGAGAGCAGAGTGTCCTTGGAGAAACAGAGAGTGTCCTGTGCATTCCAGGCGGCACCCCAGATCACCCACTGCAAAAGGGAAATCTACACCTCTCTCCACGGTTCAAAGGATCGAACGGATGGCCCATTCACACATCGAGGCGTTCAGCGGTTTTTCCACAGCCTTCTGGAGAAGTACTGCTGGATCTCTAGTATGCTTTTCCTATGGCACCCACGTCCTCACTGCGTCCCAGGGAACAACACTGTGTAGAGGAAAACACTTCCTGGCTGACTGAGCAGCACCATGCTACCTCAGGCCTCCGGATCACCACTCTCAAAGCAGAGTGAAAGGCAAACCTCTGCTTTTTCTCCACAGAGCTCGATGGCCAAAACATTCAACGGACTCTCTGAACACAGCACTAACTGCTCTTTTGTAGGTGACATGTCAGGGGATCTCAGGGCAGAGCGTGAGCTGCAAGGAAAACACACTTCCCTAAGTGTCCGTTCCGGGTGCACTTACTTGGCGGATCTCTCTCTATGCCACGCACAAACTAGAGAGGCCCTGCAGTTTTCCAAATGTAGATAGATTCGCCTGAACACTACTATGCTTCGAGAAGCTGCGAGGACACGTCGCAACCTCCCCAAAGCTTTACGTCCCATAGACCAGCCACACGTTGCACATCACAACTTCCTCGGGTTCGAACTTCATCCGGGAAGGGGCCAGAGTGCCCCCTTCTGTCTGTTTTGGCTCGCTGGAAACTGATCGTACTCGGGCAGTTTGGAACGTTCAGTTTGGCCATGTATGTGCATGGCAGCACGTCCCAGCTGTAAGGAGGACCGCTGCAGCCTCCACGCCGCCTGAAATAGAGTGCTGCTGCCAGTCTCACGTCCTGGAATGTCCTATGTAGGAAAAGGGCGTTTCCCTGAGGGCAATACGGTGCTTCCAGTTCCCTGCAAGAGGCATGGGAAAGGCGCCAATGCCTAAAGGGAAAACGACACTGCCTGCCAGGCTCATAGTAAGGTCCATGTATTGCATTTGGAAGATTGGGCATACATCATTGGCCAGGAAAACCTAGTCCACGGAGTGCCTTCCCGTTAGTGAGCTTCTCGGAACTCTGGGAATACTGCGTCCTCCGCACCTCCCATGAAAGATCACTGAGACCTGAGGATCCCTTCCTGGGCGACTTCACAACCCTCAGGGATCTTGGGCCTCCGGGCATCTCTCCCTTAACGCCGAGTGAAAAGCAGCACACTGCTTTCTTCGTTGGAGAGCTAAGTGTCTGAGCTTTCTAAAGTCCACCCAAACACGGGTCCAGCAGGTCTTTTAAGTGTACGGCCAGGGGCTCACAGCACTGCACCAGGGCCACAGTGAGAAAACACGCTCCTCAGTGTTTGTCTTGGGAAGCCTCACTGGCCGTCTCTCTAAGCCAAGCAGGCCGTTGACTTTCGAAGCAACCTGAGAAAGGCGCGGTTTGCGCCTGAAACACCCAGAGCCCTTTTATAAGGTGTACGGGCGTCGGAGCCTAAAGCAAGTCAGCGGGGACGTCACGCCACTCGCCGCAGGCAGAACGGCTCTGCTACGAAGGTTCAACGGGGAAGGACAGGGTGCCGCTTCCGACCCTTTGACTGTGGCAGAAACGACACGTACTAGGCACACTGCAACTTTGATATTGGTGACCTAGTGAGAAAAGCACTATTTTCCCCCCTGGAGAGCAGAAGGCCTGTGGTGTCAAATTTCCCTGAGACAGTGCTGTTCTCTGTCTGCTCTTCACAGCTAGAGTGCCTTCACGGAGAGCAGAGTGTCCTTGGAGAAACAGAGAGTGTCCTGTGCATTCCAGGCGGCACCCCAGATCACCCACTGCAAAAGGGAAATCTACACCTCTCTCCACGGTTCAAAGGATCGATCGGATGGCCCATTCACACATCGAGGCGTTCAGCGGTTTTTCCACAGCCTTCTGGAGAAGTACTGCTGGATCTCTAGTATGCTTTTCCTATGGCACCCACGTCCTCACTGCGTCCCAGGGAACAACACTGTGTAGAGGAAAACACTTCCTGGCTGACTGAGCAGCACCATGCTACCTCAGGCCTCCGGATCACCACTCTCAAAGCAGAGTGAAAGGCAAACCTCTGCTTTTTCTCCACAGAGCTCGATGGCCAAAACATTCAACGGACTCTCTGAACACAGCACTAACTGCTCTTTTGTAGGTGACATGTCAGGGGATCTCAGGGCAGAGCGTGAGCTGCAAGGAAAACACACTTCCCTAAGTGTCCGTTCCGGGTGCACTTACTTGGCGGATCTCTCTCTATGCCACGCACAAACTAGAGAGGCCCTGCAGTTTTCCAAATGTAGATAGATTCGCCTGAACACTACTACGCTTCGAGAAGCTGCGAGGACACGTCGCAACCTCCCCAAAGCTTTACGTCCCATAGACCAGCCACACGTTGCACATCACAACTTCCTCGGGTTCGAACTTCATCCGGGAAGGGGCCAGAGTGCCCCCTTCTGTCTGTTTTGGCTCGCTGGAAACTGATCGTACTCGGGCAGTTTGGAACGTTCAGTTTGGCCATGTATGTGCATGGCAGCACGTCCCAGCTGTAAGGAGGACCGCTGCAGCCTCCACGCCGCCTGAAATAGAGTGCTGCTGCCAGTCTCACGTCCTGGAATGTCCTATGTAGGAAAAGGGCGTTTCCCTGAGGGCAATACGGTGCTTCCAGTTCCCTGCAAGAGGCATGGGAAAGGCGCCAATGCCTAAAGGGAAAACGACACTGCCTGCCAGGCTCATAGTAAGGTCCATGTATTGCATTTGGAAGATTGGGCATACATCATTGGCCAGGAAAACCTAGTCCACGGAGTGCCTTCCCGTTAGTGAGCTTCTCGGAACTCTGGGAATACTGCGTCCTCCACACCTCCCATGAAAGATCACTGAGACCTGAGGATCCCTTCCTGGGC